>NC_141601.1:20767035-20947035 GCF_047967505.1 Dipteris shenzhenensis
TGCATGCATGCATGCATACATACATACATACATACATACATATTGATGCATATAGTTTTACTAGATGGGGAAAATAGGCCCCACTCTGATTTTTGTGGAGAGACACAACTAGACAAATAGAGCAAGTCCAAGGGGTTGCTAGGGACACCCCCCGGCAAATGGAGATGCTCGGTATGCAATTTTAGCACCAATTTTGGGATGTAAGCTGCATAGTCATGTCGAAAAAAAGTTGTCAATTCTTGCATTAAATGTAGGGTGGTGAATATATCCTATTCCGTCATGGGGCCGGAGAAGACAGAGGCAAAAAATTGAACCTCCAAAAAGACTTCTTCTACCGGTCTATGGGGACCGGCTCTTACTAGTGTTGAGAGTGGACAAGACAGCTACCGTTGGTGTGATATGGGAATCTCCCAGTCTGCAATTTTAGCACCAAGTTTGAGATGTAAACTACATAGTCAAGTCCAAAAAAGTTGTGTCAATTCTTGCATTAAATATAGGGTGATGAATATATCCTATTTTATCATGGGGCCTGCAGAAGACGGAGGGAAAAAATTGAACCTCCAAAAAGACTCTTTTACTGGTCTATGGGGCCTAGCTCTTACTAGCATTGAGAGTGGACAAGATAGCTACCGCTGGTGTGATATGGGAATCTCCAAGTCTCAAGTTTTGGGGCACATGAAATTAGATCATGCTAACGGTAACTCTAAGAGGTTCCAAAGGTAGGCAACATTCTTCATCATAGCTAACTCAAATGCAAGGCAGTGAAAATGCTAGGAGAGTTGCTAGGTAGCATTGATTTTGGGAAGGGATATGATGATACTTTGTTGTGTTATGTAGGATATTAATTTCCATTAAATTTGGGACATGTTAGATATAACTTCATAAAATCCTAAGTCATGAAATTAATACATTACAAGTTCAAGCATAAATAATAGTCGAAGTTAATGCATTAAATATTCAAGCCTAAAGAAGAATTAATCAAGACCTAATGCACCGTACCAGAGACTTTGGCCTTACCCTCATTCCATAGACTTGCCAACATAAGGCCAAAATTTTCATTCTTAAGAATATGTGGAAAGACCTTACATTTGGCCCACTTTTGGCGAAAAAATCTCATTCTAAAGAATAGGTGGAGTGAAATTGTGTTTGATAAATACAAATCAATGCTCAAGTGTGGACATAAATAAAGGTATCCTTTTGAAGATATTGGAACACATGACAGAAATAATATTGAAGATACATGAATTTTTAGACATACTATTAAAGACAAATGAACATATAATGGATGAAATCCTATTGATGATACATGAATTTTCAATAGAACTGTTATTCAAAGATTTGATGGATTGAATGTAGCTTTAATACATTATCCCTTTTACAAGGGTGTTTGATTTTGAGGCTTGAAACATAAGAATGAATCTGTGTTGAAGCCTAGTGGTTTGTTAAGGATATGTGAAACTTAAAGTAAAAGTACTTACAATGGAAGGGATTATATCAAGATCCTATTAAGGACATGTGAACATATAGTAGAATAATTCTACATAAAATCAGTGGATCAAACTTAATGGCTCAAAAGCAAAAAAGGATGATGGTGCAACCTAGGGGCTACTCTACGGCACTATGGTAGCAATCTTTGTAGTTACTATCAAAGGTAGTGTAACTTTTTTGTCAAGGCAAGAGACACGAACCACTCCACATGACCTAGATCTGTATGACCTAGGTTGCACCGACTTGTTTCTTTCATGGATAAAAAGTGACCCTTAGGTGATGCTATAGCACTCCCTTTTTTGGTCCATTATTATAGCACAATTGGGGCCTTTTGACCTAATACTAGCTACCCATCAAATATTTGTTGTAGATGTTAGGGGTAATTACCAAACTACTAGTGGTAGTTTTATCACCACCATTAGTAGTTTTATTTGAGTGTTCCTTAATGGTAGTTCTCCTACTACTACATACAATATTACCAATAGTAGTCCTAATCCCAATGATAGTACACATAATATTATTACGACCATCCAACTTTAATCATGATTATATCTATGAATGCATATATATAGGTCTATCTATATCTATACCTATTTATTCCTCATCCAATATGTTTGCATTTATTTTTGGTGCTTTTCTTACTTTGAAACTAAAGATAATGTGATTTCATTATTGTTTGCATTCTTGTCAAACATGAGGAGTTGGAATGCATAAGAGTTGGGAGGCACATTATAATTTCTATGCAGATTTGAGCCATTGAATAGCCTATTGATTCTGATTGTTTTCTTTCTTATTAAATCCTTAATTTGGTTATTTCACACCGAACATCGCCATATCAATTCATATTTTTTTTGTTCTAGTAATGTCCTATCGCAGCATAGTCTAGGGTTGATCATACAAGATAAATGGGTGCTCACATTTAATATATTTTTGAGAGTCAGAGGATAGTGGATGTAGACTACAAAATCATCACTTTGAATAAATTTGGCAAGATTCTTCTGATAGAAGGAATAATTTCTATTGCACTAAGAGTGCACTAACGATGAAAGAAAATTATCAAAAGGTTGATACAAGGCTCAAAATCACACTGGTGCTACTAGGCTTAATAGTCGTAGGCTAGTAGTAGTACTAGTGTATTTACTAAGTAGTGTGTGTGCCTCTCCTCATTAAAATTCATAGTCTTCAAAAATATATAATACATAAGTCAAAATATTCTAATTAGTTTTATCATCCTAATGTTGAAACTGACTTAAATTCATAGTCTTCAAAAAGGTATAATACATAAGTCAAAATATTCCAATTAGTTTTATTGTCCTCATGTTGAAACTGACTTTCTCTTCCTTCGTCTCCTATGAGCTTCAAACCTTTAATCCATTAATCTCTCAAATAGTAAGAATGGTCTTGTATTAAGAGGCGATGATATCTAAAGTGATCTACAAATACTAAGAATGGTCTTATATTAAGAGGTGATGATATCTCAAGTGTTATACAAACTGTAAGAATGGTTTTGTATTAAAAGGTGATGATATCTCAAGTGTTCTACAAATAGTAAGAATGGTTCAAGTGTTCTACAAAAGTATTAGGTACCTCTTAGTGGCTGAAGGGAAGGAGTGATGATATCTCAAGTGTTCTACAAATACTAAGAATGGTCTTGTATTAAGAGGTGATGATATCTCAAGTGTTCTACAAATAGTAATAATGGTTTTGTATTAGGAAGTGATGATATCTCAAGTGTTCTATAAAACTATTAGATACCTCTTAGTGGTTGAAGGGAAGGGGTTGGAAGTATGGGCAAAATCTCTAGGAACTACAGGATGGTTGCAAGAACAATTTTGAATGTCATAAATGACACTTGGGTTTTTCAACATACGGGTGAACTATTTTTAAACATTTTCTTTCATGGTTGATAACAATTTTAATAAGAAGAACCATTTTGAATGTTATAAGTGTTGATGCAATCCCATGCTATGAAGTCTACAGACAGTTTTTTTTCCCCACATATGGGTGAAGTGATGTTTACGTTACTAAGTTCAACATATCAAGCAACACATTTGTTTTGATTATTGAAGGAGTTTGATAATAAGACCCATTTCAAATGCAAAAGATTTGTTGTATCAGTAATGGAATCCGCTTTGGAGTGGAAATTCGGTTTCTTTCAAACCCACATATTATTGTTGCATAATGTGAGTATGGCTCCAATTGGAAGTTAAGGTAGACTATAATTCGCAATATTGGTATAGTTACACATAGTAACATAAGTTTTATTTTCGAGAATCTTCCCAAATAGTGGTTTCCACAAAGCTATGTTGAGTACCTCGATAAGGAAATTGTAGAAAAGCTCGCTCGCTTTTTTGGGCCCGCTCGCTTTTCCTCGCTCGCTCTATCGACTGCCTCCTTGGATATTATATAATGCATGTCGATATGGCCCTTGCCCCTAGAGGTAACCCATCAAGGGCCATATTGTTAGTCACATTTTCTAAAAGTTTAATTGTATTTTTCTAGATGTATCTCCATGCAACCACCGTGGTGGGTTGTTGGAGCTATTTTAGCACTATTTCAATCCTAAACCAAGGAAAACATAGTCCTACTTTATTGGTATTTTAGTCCTTGTTGCAATAAATCCTAAATGAAGGAAAAAGTATTTTAAGCTACCATAGTGATTGGAGGCCTGGTGTTTCCATCCATATAATCGACTATTATTCATTGAGTAAAAATTGAGCAAAAGAGATTACATCTACATCCAATAAGAGGTTATATAAAAATTAACAACAATTTATACCAAGAGCAAAAATTGAATAGAAGACCCTACATTTATAAAAACTTAGGAATTATTGAGAGACTTAGAGGCTGAAAGATTATATCTAGTGAGCATAACCACTCAGCAATGGTGGTTTATTATAAAAATTAACAACAGTTTATATTGAGAGCCTCAAATTGAACAAAAGAGATTACATTTGTGAAAAGTCAGCAATTGCTGAGAGCCTTAGAGACCAAAAGATTACATCTAGTGAGCCAAAATATCATTGAGATCCTAAGAGGCCAAAAGATTACATCTAGCCATTGTTGAGTGGTTATGAGCCTCATTGAGCAAGAGGATATTTGTACAAATCAGTATTATCGATTGCTGATGAAAGAGGATATTTGTACAACTTAGTATTGCCGCCAGCCCAACTTACTACATTCTAATTTTTGGGGAGCCGATGGAGGAGATGATGGGGAGGACTAAGACTGTGCACTTTCCAAAAATGGAGGACTCATACTAAGACCCCCCCAACAAGACGAGAGTACTCTGCTGTGAAAATCCTTAGCCCTTCGTCAACATCTTTGGGGAATCCATACATCACAACCATATAGAGGCTAGAGGTGTGCATGCCATCCAAGGTGGTGACATGTAGATGTGGGGAGAATCGACCAAGGGAATGAAGAGATTCCATAAGAGAGAGCATTTCAAGTCCTAACGAGTGAACACAATGACCTTATATGAGAAGGAATATAAGATTGTGATCACGTTGCATCGAGGGGTGATAATAGTAACAGGCATGGTGAAAAGAGTGGGTGAGAAGTGCTCTTAGATGCTGAGGGTATGGCACATGAGATCTGTGGTGTGTACGAAAGAGGGCCCTTTCTTCTTGTCTTCTTGCCTTTGCATCCTCGTATCTTGCCACCCATCTTTTCATCACATCACTTTTAAGCATGCAATAGAGGTTGATATTATTAAGCAACTCCGTGTCTATTACTTTGCTGCATCCTTTCCCTTGAGGCACAATAGAGGTCATCCTTAGGTCTTCATCATCTCTCCATAGTCGTGGGAGAGAGCTATCCACATCAACAAGAAACTCAAAAATATATACAAGTGATTCTTGTACCAACCAACCCTCGGCCATGCTACCTTCGAGTCTTGCATTTTGTCTCATGAAAGCTTTCAAGGTCTTCATGAAGTGCTCGAGGAAGAACAACCATCGTGCATGTACAGTACCGCATATAGCAATCTCATCCACTAAATGCACTATGAGATGTAGTTGGCTTGTGAGAATAGAACATGGAAATGTCTCTTCCACTAAACAAACCACCTCCACTGACATAACTCGAGCATTCTCAAGCATGGTGGGATCTATTTCCTTTGAGCTCACATACCTAGAAAGGAAAAAGTATGCAATATTAGCAATATGAACACCTTGCATCCTGTAAAGTACCTCACAAGCTCGTCCATCTTGTAAATACAATATTCACATTTTGTATCTTGTAAAGTACCTCACAAGCTCACCCATCTTGTAAATACAATCCTTCACATCCTTCGATGCACTGCAAGAAATGCTTTTGAAGAAGGACAAGAAGCTTCCATACCTCTATCCAAGGTAAGTCTCTTGATGGTTGATCTTCTTTGGAAGTTGCTCTCTTTGGATTCGTCCTTTGTGATATGCAAGGAATGAATGTTTTTGGTACTAGTATTGTTTTTTTGTGTCGAGCGCATGTCCTTTTCAAGTTCTAAAAAAAGTGAGTTTGTCGGAGCATGTCTATAGATGCATCTAAGAGCACGTCTAACAACACGTTATAGATGCGTGTGTCTTTAGAAACAGACAGCCGTGCCTATAGGCACGCTATTAGACACAGATATAGACGTGCTCCAACAGTCTTAGATGTTCTTTGTTTTCCTTCCCTTCCCCTTCCCCTTCCACTTCCAAGAAAAGGATTGCATATTGAATGATGGAAATAAGTGATTGCATGAATGAAGAAAGGTATTGCATGAATGATGAAAAGGGATTGCATGATTGAAGAAAGGGATTGCATGAATGATGGAAAGGGAAAGCATGATTGAAGAAAGGGATTGCACTCTCTATTTTCCTCTCTTTCTCCTTCTCTCTTTTATCCTCTCTTTCCTTCTCTTTTCGTCTCTCTTTTGCTCTCTTATCTCCTCTCTTTCCTTCTCTTTTCGTCTCTTTTCTCATCTCTTTCCTTCTCTCTTTTTCTCTCTTTCCTGTTAGATATCAATGCTCCACTCTCGTGTAACTATGCGGGAACCAGTTAACTCTACTTGTAAGCCCCCCATATGTCGAGAAGGCATTTGAGTAGCTCGGTTATCTGGTAGGTCCTGGTTTGGACACCAGATGGGGGCCATGTGTGGCCTGATGGCTGGACGACTTTAGATAGAGTTGGCACACTACCAACTAGGCTACATGCAAGTGTAGGAAGGCATCCCATGACTGACTGCATTGAGGGTAGACGGAGCATTTTCTGGGGCAGCCCACTCTCGGGTTGCGGGGCTTGTTTGGAGCCCCAGATGATCCCGGACAGCTGGGAGGTAGCGCCATCTATTGTATCAGTTTTACAGTAATCAAATTTTTGATTTTTAATACTATCTGCTTTTCTCTCTTGCATATGAGATCCTGTTATCTGTTGAGCACAGACGTTGTATTATTTTCTTACATTTCTCTCCTCTCTTTTCTCCTCTCTTTCCTTCTCTCTTTTTCTCTCTTTTTCCTTCTCTCTTTTATCCTCTCTTTCCTTCTCTTTTTGTGGAAATTTTCCTTTCTTATCTCCTCTCTTTTCCTCTCCTTTCTCCTTTCTTTCCTTCTCCCTTTTTCTCTCTTTTATCCTCACTTTTTCTCTCTTTTTCCTTCTCTCTTTTATCCTCTCTTTCCTTCTCTTTTCGTGGTAATTTTCCTCTCTTATCTCCTCTCTTTTTCTCTCTTTTTTTCTCCTCTTTTCCTCTATTTTCCTCTCTTTTCTCCTCTCTTTCCTTTCTTTTTCTCTCTTTTATCCCCACTTTTTCTCTCTTTTATCCCCACTTTTTCTCTCTTTTTTTCCTCTCTTTTCCTCTTCTTTCTCCTCTCTTTCCTTCTCTCTTTTTCTCTCTTTTATTCTCACCTTTTCTCTCTTTTTCCTTCTCTCTTTTATCCTCTTTCCTTCTCTTTTCGTGGTAATTTTCCTCTCTTATCTCGTCTCTTTTTCTCTCTTTTTTTCTCCTCTCTTTTACTCTATTTTCCTCTCTTTTCTCCTCTCTTTCCTTCTCTGTTTTTCTCTCTTTTATCCCCACTTTTTCTCTCTTTTCCTCCTCTCTTTTCCTCTCCTTTCTCCTCTCTTTTATCCCCAATTTTTCTCTCTTTTCCTCTTCTCTTTTCCTCTCTTTTTCTCTCTTTTTTTCTCCTCTCTTTTCCTCTATTTTCCTCTCTTTTCTCCTCTCTTTCCTTCTCTCTTTTTCTCTCTTTTTTCTCCTTTTTTTCAGTTCATCAGTAATCTTCTTTTTTTCTTTTCTGCTGTTCATCATGTGGCCAAGAATCTTCGAGAGACTAGCTTTCAGGAGTTATATAACCTTTTGGGGCACCCTCCTAGTCCTGGGGAGTTATATGGCTACATGACAAGTACTCTAAACACCCCCCAAGAGTCAGCACTATAGACTCCAAACCACCCCAACCCCACACCAGCTGAGATTACCCTAGTGGAGTCGAGACAGCCCAGCCGGCTATAGAGCTGAGCCCCTTCCCCCATGCCATCAGGAGGCCCTTTTGCCTCGCAGAGCCGTCAGTGTACTGTGTAGTTGAGACTCAGCTCTCTAGCTACGAGTGGTCAGTGTAGTCTCGTGCAGTCGAGAGTCGCTTCTCCAGCTATGAGTGGCTAGCGTACTAGCTCGACACGAAACAGTAGCAGGCATAGTAGCAAGGAGAGCGGTGGGGGATGCATGGCACAGTGCTTTGGGAGGGGTAGTGGTGGGGACGAGGATGATTCAGATGATGTAGACATGCCAAAGGGTGATGGTACGATTTACTATGACATCAGTCAGACAAGAGGCATCTTGATGGATGCACGGGGGAAGGACATCATGGCCTTCATGCACTCTGTAATTGCTGACAACTACAAAGATTGCTTTATTCACTACAAAGACCATCCAAAAAGGTTGGTTGCTGAGACCCTCACTACTGTTCTCTCTAGGTATCCCAATCCCCCAATGTTCGATTCACAGATAAATGGGCCAAGTGAAAGATTGTTAAGATACTTAGCAATAAAAGATCTTTGCTTAAGAGGCAGGCACTAGCGGAGATTGCTAGGCTCAAGGGAGGTCAACCACCAAGGGGCCCGCCCCACGCGGCTCACAAGCGTGAGTGGAAGAAAGCAATGAAGGCAACGAACATGGACCTCAGTCTACAGCACGTGGAGGCACGAAGGATCCAAATGGAGAAATATGGAAGCGTACATTTTCAAGCAGGGGGTGTTGAATCATGGGAGGCCCAATTTGTAAGTATCGATCTCAAATTATATTGTTTATGCACTTTATTAGGAGGTTGTTTCTTTGTACTAACCCCTCCGCAAATTGTTTCATCTTGCAGCTTGATATTGTGGGTGAGTACCATACTCCTATCGAGACAGCCTACCACTGCCACCATCCCAGAGGAGATACATGGAGGCACTTCTATGATGATGGATTGATTACTAAGGAGTAGTATATCTAGGCTACTGGAGTGCCCCCCCAAGTATTTGAAAGTAATTAAATAATGTCAATATTGTAAGTAAAGATTTGTTTTTTCATACATTGATACATGTCCCTCATTTACAGGGCCCTGCAGAAGAAGATGAGAAAGAAGGAGGCGCATAAGGGGGAGAAGAAGGGAGCGAGGACGCGGAGAACTTAGATTAGTCGTAGAAGTAGTGCTAGCTAATCTTTTTTGTACTTAAAGCCACTGGCTTGGCTTCGTGCCTCCCTTGTATATACACTCCTCTTATTTTTTGTACTTGAAGCCACAGGACGTGGCTTGGCTTCATGCCATATGTACATACAAGCACTTTTTGAGCTATGAATTAATATACTCTTTTTATTTTTTTGGCTTTTAATTTTCTTGTGCAACGTTCTATCAATTAATGCCTTGTGAACTAAACATTTTGGAGTTGTCATGTTTTATTTGGAATTGTATAAATTGTGGGCTACGGACGTGCTTGCAATCATGCTAATTAAAATGCGGTTGGTTGTAAGATTTGAATTGCACAATGTGGAAATGGGATTCTTCTAACTACATAGCATACACAACATACACAGCATTCTATTCAAGCACACAAAATTTTGCTTTTATTAACAAAAAATATTGTGTAGAGTGTCTATAAACACCTCTATGTATGCTTCTCTCTGTTCAAGAGGGCATCTATTTGCACATCTATAGATGCATCTATAAACACATCTATATAAACGTCTCTCTGTTCTAGCAGAGCGTCTATTTGCACGTCTATAGGTGCATCTATCTGTTATATAGACACACCTTTAGATGCCAGTTGACACGCAAATAGACGCACCCATAAGTTTTTTTTAAAGTTATGGAAATATCAGAATGTGCCTACCTACTACAGATATCAGAAGCAAGAAAGTAGATACTCCAGGAAGGAAATAGCGTAGGATAGGTGGTGGTTGGTTGCACGGTAGGATATTAACTGCCACTAGCGATGTTTTCTTCTATTATTACAATATTAATGGCATATAATTCATCCATTTAGGATTTGTGGTCACCAGCCCGATGGCTGAAATATGAAAATAGATAAAGAGAACTAGCCTAGAAAGGGGACTCATATTCTTCCATAGCACTTTGCAACAATTTTAGGATAGCATGGTGGTATCCACAGGATAAGTGGTCTTGCCAGTATGGTGGTTGGTTTCACACTAGAATATTAATTGCCACCAGTGTCATAGTTTGCTTCTATTATTACACAACAAGACAAAGCACCCACAGATGCACACACAGACGCGTTTCCTTAACTTTAAAAAAAACTTATGGGAACATCTATTCGGATGTCTATTGGTGCATCTACAGACCCGTGTCTACAGGCGTGTCTATATAATAGACATACACGCCTATAGATGCACAAATAGATGCCCTGTTAGAAATTAAAAAAAACAGATAGATGCGTACATAGACGCGTTTATAGATGCTCTTATGGACGCTCTACAAAATATTTTTTGTTAATAAAAGCATAATTTTGTGTGGTTAAACAGAATGTTGTGTATGTTGTGTATGCTATGTAGTTACAAGAATCCCATTTCCACATTGTGCAATTTACAGCCAACCACATTTTAATTAGCATGATTGCAAGCACGTATATAGCCGATGATTACAATTTTGAATAAAACATTATACCTCCAAAGCATTTAGTACACAAGGCAAGCCAAAAAAATAAAAGGAGTGTATATTAATTCATAGCTCAAAAAGTGCTTGTATGTACATATAACACAAAGCCAAGCCACGTCTTGTGGCTTCAAGTACAAAAATAAGAGAAGTGTATATACAAGAGAGGCACGAAGCCAAGCCAGTGGCTTCAAGTAAAAAAAAGAGTAGCTAGCACTACTTCTACGACTAATCTAAGTTCTCTGCGTCCTCGCTCCCTTCTTTGCTCCCTTCTTCGCTCCCTTCTTCGCCCCCTTCTTCGCTCCCTTCTTCCTCATCTTCTTCCTCTTGATCAGCCGCAAGGCCCTATAAATGAGGGACAACATGTATCAATGTATGAAAAATCAAATCTTTATTTATAATATTGACATTATTTAATTACTTTTAAATACCTGGGGGGCACTCCAGTACCCCGAATATACTGCTCCTCAGTAATAAACCCGTCATCATAGAAGTGCCTCCATGTATCTCCTCTGCGATGGTGGTGGTGGTAGGCTATCTTGACAGGAATAGGGTATCTGCCCACGATATCAAGCTGCGAGATGACACAATTTGCGAAGGGGTTAGTACAAAAAAACAACCTCCTAATAAACTACATAAACAATATAATTTTGAGATCGATACTTACAAATTGGGCCTCCCATGATTCAACACCCCTTGCTCCAAAATGCACGCTTCCATATTGCTCCATTTGGATCCTTTGTGCCTCCATGTGCTACAGACTGGGGTCCACCTTTGCTACTTTCATTGCTTTCTTCCACTCATGCTTGTGTCTTCATATGTATAATATAGGATTATGCTTTTATGACTCTCTTTCGCATGCATGTCTTATACCAACACATTCATGCACGCATGCAGGACTTGTTACATGGCTACCATGCTTGTCCTGTTTGTGGACCAGGTTTGAAATCGCTTGCACGATACTCCAAACATATGAGGAAAAATGTTTATGAAGATCATGCTTGATACCTTCCGTTGGACCATCTCGCGCGTGGAGGTCAGATTGATCCACCACCACCATATTTGAAGGCAAGTGACTGGATTTAGGCTTGGACGGCAAATGGAGAGGAACCTCCTTGTGGTATGAAGAGGCTATCGATCTTTCACGAGCTTCCTTATTGGGGTTGGTTACAAATCAATCATCTCTTGGATCCTGTGCATATCTTCAAGAATGTGGGGGCTACTATTTAGGCACACTTGGTTGGTTCCAAAGACTCAAGAGGAGTGCAAGAAGACTTTTTCGTGTGGAACGCATCGATTCAAAGAGAGTTACGTATGATTGTGGAGTCATGGCTAACTTCACACAAGATAGCCGAGCAAGTGCTTTGGATACCAATCTTCTCTCCTCACAGTTGGATTATTGTGGAACCATACGCGAAATCTATGAAATTGATTTCAGACGATTTAGTATTTTCATTCTTGATGTAGAATGGTTTAGAACTATTTACAATGGTCCCCATGTGATAGTGAGAAAAGACAGTAGCGGTTTCTTTGCAATAGACTCCACCAAACTTTGGACCGATGAAAGTGTTACTTTTGTTCTTCCCAAGCACTGTGAGCAGGTGCATACTAATGATTTAATTAATCAAAGCTTTCATTTTTAAAGATCCATTGATACATGTACCTAAGCATAATTTCATATATATAATTGATGGCATTTGGCACCAATCTTCAATATAGGTGGTTTTTCATCCGCATCGTTTTGATCCAAGATGGTGGTATGTGATCCAAGTTGCACCACGAAGTAAGCAAATTTTTGAAGATAGAGATGTGGATATGGAGATGCCACTACCAATGTCGGATCCAATTGATCCAGCTGGATCTAGCAAAGAAGATGAAGATCACAATATGAGCCAAGAGGAAGATGTGCATAATGACATCATATAGGAGGAAGATGGAGATCATGATATTGAGGAAGAAGATGACGATCATCAAGAATCACCACACTTTATTGAAGAAGATGATCAAGTACTCTTAGGCGAACATACAATTCTAGAGTATGATGATGATATAGGAGATCAACTCAGTATAGAGTTAGAGATAGACTTGTTTGGCGTGTTAGACTTGGCTCAGGATGAGCCGTTGATGTAAATGCTCTTTATTGATTTTTTTCATCTCAAACTTGAACATGAATATATGAGCTTCAAAGGCTTGATGCACATGCTCTTGTACTTTTATTCTCTCAAAGGATCAAACATGTATGAAAATTAAAAAAAATATATCATTGGGAAAAACTATCTTTTAAGGTCGGTATGGGAAAAAACACTCTTTGTAAAACGTCGCTATAGGAAATTGTCTCAGTGTCACTATATAACAACCATTACCAATCTGATAAGCGTCACTATACAACGACCCTTAACAAAGCCCACTTCCAATACCGATGATTAGCGGCCCACGCACGCTAAATGTCGGTACATAAGCATCACAATAGGATCCATGTGTAGTAGTGAGAGGATAAAAGAGAGAAGAAAAAAGAGAGACAAGATGAAGGAAAGAGAGGAGAAAAGAGAGGAGGGAAAGTGAGAAAAAGAGATGAGAAAAGAGACGAAAAGAGAAGGAAAGAGAGGAGATAAGAGAGAAAAAGAGAGACGAAAAGAGAAGGAAAGAGAGGATAAAAGAGAGAAGGAAAAAGACAGACAAGGTCAAGGAAAGAGAGGAGAAAAGAGAGGAAAATAGAGAGCAGGAAAGAGATGAGAAAAGAGACGAAAAGAGGCCAAAAGAGAGGAAAAGAGAGGAGAAAAAAGAAAGGAGATAAGAGAAAAAAATAGAGGAGAAAAGAGAAGGAAAGAGAGGAGAAACAAGAGAAAAAGAGAACGCAATCCCTTATTTTCTCACGAATGCAATCCCTTTCTTCAATCATGCTTTCCCTTTTCATCATTCATGCAATCCCTTTCTTTAATCATGCAATCCCTTTCCATCATTCATGCAATCCCTTCCTTCATTCATGCAATCACTTATTTCCATCATTCAATATGCAATCCTTTTCTTGGAAGTGGAAGTGGAACTAGAAGGGGAAGGGGAAGGGAAAGAGAAGGAAAGGAAGGGGAAAGGGAAGAATAGATAACAGACTGTCGGAACGCGTCATAGACACGTAACAGTGCATCTATAGGCGCGATTGTTTGTTTTCCCAAAAGATAGATGCGCTGTTAGACGTGTCCATAGACGCGCTCCGCCAGATGCCTTTTTTAAAAGAACCAAAAAGGATATGTGCCCGACCCCAAAAAGAACAACACTAGTACCAAAAACATCCATTCCCTGCATACGACAAGGACAAATCCAAAGAGAGCAACTTCCAAAGAAGATCAACCATCAAGAGACTTACCTTGGATAGAGGTATGGAAGCTTCTTGTCCTTCTTTAAAGCTGCTTCTCTTTCTTCTCTTCCTTGTTCACCCTCTACTTCTCTTTCTTCTCTTCCTTATTCATCCTCTTCTCTTGTGTGCTTGGTCATGATTGTGTAAGCCTAGAGATGAGTGTGGGTGGATAAATGTGGATGCCTGGAGTTGTGTCTATTAATAGCAAAGCAAGCCGCACGACATTCAAAGTATGTGAAGAAAAGCAAGCGTGCTAAAAGTAGGTTCAAAAATTAGCTCGTAGTCTGTGCGTTTGAAAGTGCATCTATATGTGCATCTAAAAGCATGTCTAAAAGGCCATCTAAATGCACGTCTATCAGCACGTCTACAGTACGTTTTAGATGCGCTCCACAGTATAGATGCGGTGAACACCTATTTCATTAATTTTGGACTTTTTGTTTTGTTTTTGGACGAAGCCCAAAAATCCTTCCCAACTGAAAACTTTACTTTGTGAAAATATCCTTCCCAAATCAAAATTTTACTTTCTGAAAATATTCTTCCCAAATCAAAAGTTCACTTTGTGGCACTATCATATTCACATAAAAATATTGTTTTTTCAATCTGTACTTTTGCACCAACATGCAAGAATTTGAAATAATCCTATATTAGAAATTCTAGCTATATCTAAGTTATTTGTTAATTTAATTATTTTTAATATTTTTCCTTGATGTGATAAATTTATAAATCCAAGGGAGGAGACTTAAATATTTCATGAAAATAACATTGTCACTCGCAATATGCACAAAATTTTTAAAACTTTTAATAAATAGAAAAAAGACATGATGCCATAAGACCCAAGTTTTGTATTGAACCAAAGAGGTATAATAGCAATTATAGCTATTATTATATGATTACATTAAGAGACGTTGCTCTCAGCTAGAGTCTTTATATCCAAAATGATAATAGATTGAACATATGTTTACAATTTAAATTGTTGCTCTTAAAGAGCCTAAAATTCATGCCATTTGCATAATTTGACTCCCCATTGTCTTATTGTTCAATGTCATGACAGTCCCTTGCCAAGTGCCATCTGCATAATTTGACTCCCACTTGTCATGCCAAGCCTTGCCCCTTCGGTGCATTGACTCCCCATTGTCTTATTGCTCAATGCGATAGTCCCTTGCCAGGTGCCATCTGCATTAACTCCCTATTGTCTTACCAAGCCTTGACCCTTGGGTGACATCCATTGGGTGACATCCAGTGCAAAATACAGGTGCCATCTGCATTAACTCCCACAAGTTATCTTGCCAAGCCTTGCCCCTTGGGTGCATTGACTCCCCAGTGTCTTATTGCTCAATGTGATAGTCCCTTGCCAGGTGCCATCTGCATTGACTCCCTATTATCTTGGCAAGCATTGACCCTTGGGTGACATCCAGTGCATATTTTGACTCTCATTTGACATAGGAGGTGATGACTCTGATTATAATTGTCTTGGATTGGCTTCTTGCCTAATACCCAAATAAAATCCTTCAATGGACTTCAATACAAAGCTTTAATCATGGACATTCTTCATTTGCACTGTCTCCTTCTACTTCCTCCGTGGCAAGCATCCTTAAAAATTTGTGTATATGCAAAATAGTTTGCTGTGGTATTTTTATTTTTCCTTCTACCTCATATCCCATGCGCTTCTTTGATTTCTTTGCCCTTGAATGCCAAGACACTATGATTGTCTCCGTTAAAACTTGAGAGACCGCTTCATCATTTGGGACCCACTCCTTCATTATACAATTAGTATACAATGTGTTGTTATCCATATTCTCCTTCCTGCCCTTTGGCTCATACCATACCACTGTAAATGTTGTAGCTCTCCCTTGGTCATCTCTTTGCACATCAACTACTTTTGCAACCCAAAACTTCACATTCTCATATTCATCATCTGATGGCCAAACCACAACAAAACAATCGACCTCTATATCTACTTGTGGCATAAACTCTTTCTTCTTCGGTCCACAATATGGACGTGGGAGTAATGATACAAATTCATTTTCAAAGACTAGAGCTGGGCGCAAATCGTTATGAACATTTGGCCAAAACATATTGCATTCTTCCTTGACATCCTTTGAGCCTCGCATTCTCTCAAGGTCCTTTAATTATTTCATGTCTTGTTAATTACAGTGGTAGTGTGTTCTCTCCAAGTAGGCTTCGAATCAGGATATCTCCGGAGCATTTCCTCTTTGTATGTAATAAATGCTTTTAATCCTTCTATTTCATAGTTAGACCTCTCATTGAATTCTTGTATAGGAGCCCATGTTGGATACCTTTCCTTGCTGGGAATTGAAGTTAAGAGACTGTAAGGTTCTTCAGGTTCCCATTTTGTATCATGAGAATACTATTGCCATTGCATTACGGGTTTTTCATCTTTAAAAAAAAACGAAAGTAGTGTGGATTGGTATGCCCTGCCAATGCATCACCACCCGTTTGTATGAAAGGTAGAATGAAGCTCTTCCAATCATACATTCTTTCGAGCCTCTCACATACTATACTTTCCTTACGACCACCAACTTGCCTGCCACATCTTCTTACCAAGTCATCTATTGTCTCCACATCCTTGCATTTAAGCTCCCTTGAGACTGTGCTAAAAACCTGATCGATATCCTCATGTGTCTGCCCAACATACAAAAATCCACATTCGACCTCATTGAAGATTCGATGAGCAACTAGCATGGAGCAGAATGCAAACATGAGTACATTCTTATTTTCTCGCCAGCAATTATCAACTTGTATTCTCAAAGTCGGTGGTAGGCGACCTTTTTTTGCATGTACATTGCGAATTGCCTTCATAATAGATGTTACAACTTGATTGCTATCATGTAGATGCAAGGAATCAATCCATATATCTGCAAAGAACTTAATTCCATGCACTAACACTCCACATAGATGTGTCTTTAGAAAGTGCTTTCCTTGTAATTTAGGTGGAGTGGCAACAAAACGAGGCAATGTTGTTGTATTCTGATCCATGCCATCTACAATAAGGCACATGTAGTCATCGGGATGCGAAATAGCTTGCTCCTTCCAAAATGCATATTTTTGTCTGGAATGTCGAATAAGGTCATGATGAGATTTTCGGTATTTTTTGTATAATTCCCTTTGATTTGGACATGTTGCACTCTCAATCGCTCGCTTTAAATCATCACAGACATTGCACTTTGACATTTTTTTCCTCCTTGGGATTTTAACATATCCAAAGTTCTTCTTCCAAAGAGTATACAAAGTATGAGAAGAAGCTACGGCATCCCCTCTTTGCCTTTGCTTTTCTGCAATAGACTCAAATACTTCGAGCTTTGTCAAGCCCATTGGAAGGTGCATTTCAGTGATCGCGTCACCGTTAGGGAGTTTGGTAGATATATGGGGTTGAGGTAAAGCATTTTCATGTATGAAGTCTTGCAAAATTGCTGTTGCCCTGACAGTTGAGATTCTTGAATTGGACCTTCCTCTATTACCGTGAATGCTAAATTTGTTGCCGCCCTTTGCCTTGGTGACTAAATCCCAATATGTACCATGGGATAATCCAATAATATTGCGATATGCCTTATTGCAAATCCTTTTTCCATTTACGAGAGGTTTTACCTTTTGTCTTGAACGAGTCTTGAACTTAGCCTTTTATTGCCATTCGAAGAAAGCAAGAGAGACTTGTGAGAAGGTATTCATTTCTTTCGCTTCCTCTTCTTTGCCACACGTGTCCTCTACATTCCCTGATGTCTGCAAGATCAATGAAGCGCATACATCTTCGCTTGCAACATAGATATCCCAATGCATTTAACATGTTCTCCTCCTTCATTACTCTCTTCCTCTTTGGTTGCTTTTGTGGATCTGCCTGGATTAGCTTTCTGTTCATGCATATGTATGACCGTTTTCGTTCCTCGTGCACGTTGTTATCTGTATTTATGCACTTCTTCTCCTCACATTTGTTTGTAACCAAGCATCCATGATTGGTCGTTGCATCCTTGTCCATATCATAATCAAAGTTAAATATTGAATAATCCTCTGTTGATCTCATCCTCATTTTTATAAATCCACAAGCTTGATTGACACCAGGTTTGTTAATATGCATGAACTCATCCACACTTGACAAGACATCGCTATTGAAACCTTTGCCCTTCTCACTGTGCAAGAATTCATCCAGCCCAGATAAGGCTTCGCTTCTAAAATCATTTTGTTTCTCGGAACCAATGAACTCATCCACTCCAGATAAGATGTCACTTCTATAATTAAGTATATTGAAATCATCCACATTTAAAGTGATAGAGCCTAGCACATGGGCATGCTTTTTAGGTCCTTTGATATTGTAGTATACCTTGTCTTTATCATTGAAAACCACGTGCCTCTTTGTCATGTTTAAAAATTGCATGGTCCATCTCATATTCTTGCCTACCTCATAGTAGGGATCACATAAGGATGTTATGTTATCAACCATACCATCATCAGTGACTTTTAGAATCCTCATCTGTGCAAACGACCATTGCTCCACTTGTTCAAATCCCAATACTTCACCTTCTGCTACAGTCTTATTTGCAAATGATCTCATTTGTAAAATGTCCCCTATAGTAAAATCCAAGGTGGTGCACTTTGTGTTCTTGATAATGTCTGTTGCATAAGTCTCATCTTTGTCCCATGCTATAAATGATTTGTTGGATGTATTGTAGGGCATAACATCTCTAAGTGTTTCCATATCTTCACATTTATACTTTAGCTCAACATGTGCGCTAAGAATCTTTGATACAATAACTGCCACCTTATCTTCGCCAAGTCTTCAAAAGTGGCAAAGTGAATTGGGATCACTATCATGGATTGTAGCAAATGCAACTACTTCTCTTTTGCTACATAAAATCACATCCATCCCTGGAACAAAATCTATAGCCATCTCCTTTGTGAGAGTCCTTCGCAAGCAAGGGCTGCAGTAGCAACAATTACATAAATATTAGTCTCTTTTTAATAATCTACTCATTTATTATAATTTTTAATTAGTACTTAATTTATTGGTGGGAGAAGTTATCCGATCAAGTACTCATCAGATGGACATGCCAAGTTATCCTTTGCATGGTCGATCGAGCATTAAATACTATTTTTGCTCTAGTGTCATGCACATCTGTAAAAAAACAAGAGCCTGCTAGGTATGTTATCCAATCAAGCACTTATGGGATGGGCGTGCCACTTTGCATGTAAGTCAATTCCACCTAGTTGAAGGTGTGTGCAAAGTATTGTGCCCATCGGATATGCTTTGCATTCTCGATCAACCATAAAACACCGTTTTTGCCTTAGTGTCATGCACAACCATGAAAAAACACGGTCCTAAGTATGTTAATCAAACAAGTACTTATCGGATGGGGGCTTCAGTTTGCATGCAAGTCCGTTTCAACTAGCTTGCAATGCGTGCAAAGTATTGTCACCATCGGATATGCTCTGCATGGTCGATTACGCATTATACACCGTTTTTCCCATAGTGATATGCACATCCGCAAAAAAACACGCCCTTAGGTATGTTATCTGACCAAGTACTTATCGGATGGGTGTGCCTCTTTGAGAACATTTAAATACCACCTAGATTAAGGTGTAGGATATGCTTTGCATGGTCGATCGAGCATTAAATACCATTTTTACCTTAGTGTCATGCACATCCGTAAAAAAACAAGCTGCTAGGTGTGTTATCCGATCAAGCACTTATGCGATGGGAATGCCACTTTGCATGTAAGTCAATTTCACCTAGTTGAAGGTGTGTGCAAAGTATTGTGCCCATCGGATATTCTTTGCATTGTCGATCAAGCATAAAACACTGTTTTTGCCTTAGTGTCATGCACAACCATATAAAAACACGGCCGTAGGTGTGTTATTCAAATAAATACTTATCGGATGGGGGCTCCACTTTGCACGCAAGTCCGTTTAACTATGTTGAGGTGCATGCAAAGTATTGTCACCATCGGATATGCTTTGCATGGTCGATCACGCATTATACACCATTTTTTCCCTAGTGATATGCACATCCGCAAAAAAACACGCCCTTAGGTGTGTTATCTGACCAAGTACTTATCGGATGGGTGTGCCTCTTTGAGAACATTTCAATACCACCTAGTTTGAGGTGTACAAAAAGTGTTGTGCCCATCGGATAGCCTTTGCATGGTCGATCGAGCATTAAATACTATTTTTGCTCTAGTGTCATGCACATCCGTAAAAAAACACGCTGCTAGGTATGTTATCCGATCAAGCACTTATGGGATGGGCATGCCACTTTGCATGTAAGTCAATTCCACCTAGTTGAAGGTGTGTGCAAACTATTGTGCCCATCGGATATGCTTTGCATTGTCGATCAAGCATAAAACACCATTTTTGCATTAGTGTCATGCACAACCATATAAAAACACGGCCGTAGGTGTGTTATTCAAATAAGTACTTATCAGATGGGGGCTCCACTTTGCACGCAAGTCTGTATCAACTACGTTGAGGTGAGTGCAAAGTATTGTCACCAACCATCAGATATGCTTTGCATGGTCGATCACGCATTATACACCATTTTTTCCCTAGTGGTATGCACATCCGCAAAAAAATATGCCCTTAGGTGTGTTATCTGACCAAGTACTTATCGGATGGGTGTGCCTCTTTGAGAACATTTCAATATCACCTAGGTTGAGGCGTACGAAAAGTGTTGTGCCCATCGGATATCCTTTGCATGGTCGATCGAGCATTAAATACTATTGTATAGTGTCATGCACATCCGTAAAAAAACATGCTGCTAGTTATGTTATCCAATCAAGCACTTATGGGATGGGCATGCGACTTTGCATGTAAGTCAATTCCAGCTAATTGAAGGTGTGTGCAAAGTATTGTGTCCATCGGATATGCTTTGCATTGGCGAACAAGCATAAAACACCGTTTTTGCCTTAGTGTCATGCACAACCATGGAAAAACACGGTCCTAGGTGTGTTATTTAAACAAGTACTTATCGGATGGGGGCTCCACTTTGCACACAAGTCTGTTTCAACTACGTTGAGGTGTGTGCAAGTTATTGTCACCATCGGATATGATTTGCATGGTAGATCACGCATTATACAACGTTTTTTCCCTAGTGGTATGCACATCCGCAAAAAAACACGCCCTTAGCTGTGTTATCTGACCAAGTACTTGTCGAATGGGTGTGCCTCTTTGAGAACATTTTGATACAACCTAGGTTGAGGTGTAGGAAAAGTATTGTGCCCATCGGATATGCTTTGCATGGTCGATCGAGCATTAAAAACCATTTTTACCTTAGTGTCATGCACATCTGTAAAAAAACACGCTGCTAGGTGTGTTATCCAATCAAGTACTTATGCGATGGGTGTGCCACTTTGCATGTAAGTCAATTCCACCTAGTTTAAATGGGTGTGCCTCTTTGAGAACATTTCAAAACCACCTAGGTTGAGGCATACAAAAAGTTTTGTGCCCATTAGATATCCTTTGCATGGTCGATCAAGCATTAAATACTATTTTTGCTCTAGTGTCATGCACATCCGTAAAAAAACACGCTGCTAGGTATGTTATCCGATCAAGCACTTATGGGATGGGTGTGCCACCTTGCATGTGAGTCAATTCCATCTAGTTGAAGGTGTGTGCAAAGTATTGTGCCCATCGGATATGCTTTGCATTGTCGATCAAGCATAAAACTCCGTTTTTGCCTTAGTGTCATGCACAACCATATAAAAACACGGCCGTAGGTGTGTTATTCAAATAGGTACTTATCGGATGGGGGCTCCACTTTGTATGCAAGTCCTTTTCAACTACATTGAGGTGTGTGCAAAGTATTGTCACCATCAGATATGATTTGCATGGTCGATCATGCATTATACACCGTTTTTTCCCTAATGGTATGCACATCCATAAAAAAACACGCCCTTAGGTGTGTTATCTGACCAAGTACTTATCGGATGGGTGTGCCTCTTTGAGAACATTTCAATACCACCTAGGTTGAGGCGTACGAAAAGTGTTGTGCCCATCGTATATCCTTTGCATGGTCGATCGAGCATTAAATACTATTTTTGCTCTAGTGTCATGCACATCCGTAAAAAAACACGCTGCTAGGTATGTTATCCGATCAAGCACTTATGTGATGCTCATGCCACTTTGCATGTGAGTCAATTCCATCTAGTTGAAGGTGTGTGCAAAGTATTGTGCCCATCGGATATGCTTTGCATTGTCGATCAAGCATAAAACACCGTTTTTGCGTTAGTGTCATGCACAACCATGAAAAAACACGGTCCAAGGTGTGTTATTCAAACAAGTACTTATCGGATGGGGACTCTACTCTGCACGGAAGTCCGTTTCAACTAAGTTGAGGTGTGTGCAAAGTATTGTCACCATCGGATATCATTTGCATGGTCGATCATGCATTATACACCATTTTTTCCCTAATGGTATGCACATCCGCAAAAAAACACGCCCTTAGGTGTGTTATCTGACCAAGTACATATGGGATGGGTGTGCCTCATTGAGAACATTTCAATACCACCTAGGTTGAGGTGTACAAAAAGTGTTGTGCCCATCGGATATCCTTTGCATGGTCGATCGAGCATTAAATACTATTTTTGCTCTAGTGTCATGCACATTCGTAAAAGAACACGCTGCTAGGTATGTTATCTGATCAAGCACTTATGGGATGAGCGTGCCACTTTTCATGTGAGTCAATTCCATCTAGTTGAAGGTGTGTGCAAAGTATTGTGCCCATCGGATATGCTTGGCATTGTCCATCAAGCATAAAACACCGTTTTTGCCTTAGTGTCATGCACAACCATGAAAAAACACGGTCCTAGGTGTGTTATTCAAACAAGTACTTATCGGATGGGAGCTCCACTTTGCACGCAAGTCCCTTTCAACTAATTTGAGGTTTGTGCAAAGTATTGTCACCATCGGATATGATTTGCATGGTCAATCACGCATTATACACCGTTTTTCCCCTAATGGTATGCACATCTGCAAAAAAACACGCCCTTAGGTATGCTATCTGACCAAGTACTTATAGGATGGGTGTGCCTCTTTGAGAACATTTCAATACCACCTATGTTGAGGTGTACGAAAAGTTTTGTGCCCATCAGATATCCTTTGCATGGTCGATCGAGCATTAAATACTATTTTTGCTCGTGTCATGCACATCTATAAAAAAACACTCTGCTATGTATGTTATCTAATCAAGCACTTATGGGATGGGCGTGCCACTTTGCATGTAAGTCAATTACACCGAGTTGAAGGAGTGTGAAAAGTATTGTGCCCATCGGATATGCTTTGCATTGTCGATCAAGCATAAAACACCGTTTTTGCCTTAGTGTCATGCACAACCATATAAAAACACAGCCGTAGGTGTGTTATTCAAAGAAGTACTTATCGGATGGGGGCTCCACTTTGCATGCGAGTCCGTTTCAGCTATGTTGAGGTGCACGAAAAGTATTGTCACCATCGGATATGATTTGCATGGTCGATCACGCATTATACACCGTTTTTTCCCTAGTGGTATGCACATCCGCAAAAAAACACGCCCTTAGGTGTGTTATCTGAGCAAGTACTTATCGGATGGGTGTGCCTCTTTGAGAACATTTCAATACCACCTAGGTTGAGGCATACGAAAAGTGTTGTGCCCATCGGATATCCTTTGCATGGTCGATCGAGCATTAAATACTATTTTTACTCTAGTGTCATGCACATCCGTAAAAAAACACGTTCCTAGGTATGTTATCCAATCAAGCAGTTATGGGATGGGCGTGCCAATTTGCATGTAAGTCAGTTCCACTTAGTTGAAGGTGTGTGCAAAGTATTGTGCCCATCGGATATGCTTTGCATTGTCGAACAAGCATAAAACACCGTTTTTGCCTTATTGTCATGCACAACTATGAAAAAACACGGTCCTAGGTGTGTTATTCAAACAAGTACTTATCGGATGGGGGCTCCACTTTGCACGCAACTCATTTTCAACTACTTTGATTTGTGTGCAAAGTATTGTCACCATCGGATATGATTTGCATGGTGGATCACGCATTATACACCGTTTTTTCCCTAGTGGTATGCACATCCGCAAAAAAACACGCCCTTAGGTGTGTTATCTGACCAAGTACTTATCAGATGGGTGTTCCTCTTTGAGAACATTTTAATACCACCTAGGTTGAGGCATACAAAAAGTGTTGTGCCCATTGGATATCCTTTGCATGGTCGATCGAGCATTAAATACTATTTTTGGTCTAGCGTCATGCACTTCCGTAAAAAAACACGCTGCTAGGTATGTTATCCGATCAAGTACTTATGGGATGGGCATGCCACTTTGAGAACATTTCAATACCACCTAGGTTGAGGTTTACGAAAAGTGTTGTGCCCATCGGATATCCTTTGCATGGTCGATCGAGCATTAAATACTATTATTATATACTACGTTGATGTGCAAAAAAACACGCCCTTAGGTGTGTTATCTGACCAAGTACTTATCGGATGGGTGTGCCTCATTGAGAACATTTCAATATCACCTAGGTTGAGGTGTACAAAAAGTGTTGTGCCCATCGGATATCCTTTGCATGGTCGATTGAGCATTAAATACTATTTTTGCTCTAGTGTCATGCACATCCGTAAAAAAACATGCTGCTAGGTATGTTATCAGATCAAGCACTTATGGGATGGGCGTGCCAATTTGCATGTAAGTAAATTCCTCCTAGTTGAAGGTGTGTGCAAAGTATTATGCCCATCGGATATTCTTTGCATTGTCGATCAAGCATAAAACACCGTTTTTGCCTTAGTGTCATGCACAACCATGAAAAAACACGGTCCTAGGTGTGTTATTCAAACAAGTACTTATCGAATGGGGGCTCCACTCTGCTCTGCACACAAGTCCATTTCAACTACGTTGAGGTATGTGCAAAGTATTGTCACCATCGGATATGAGTTGCATGGTAGATCACGCATTATACACTGTTTTTTCCCTAGTGGTATGCACATCCGCAAAAAAACACGCCCTTAGGTGTGTTATCTGGCCAAGTACTTATCAGATGGGTGTGCCTCTCTAAGAACATTTTAATACCACCTAGGTTGAGGCGTACAAAAAGTGTTGTGCCCATTGGATATCCTTTGCATGGTCGATCGAGCATTAAATACTATTTTTGGTCTAGTGTCATGCACTTCCGTAAAAAAAAATGCTGCTAGGTATGTTATCCGATCAAGCACTTATGGGATGGGCGTGCCACTTTGCATGTAAGTCAATTCCACCTAGTTGAAGGTGTTTGCAAAGTATTGTGCTTATCGGATATGCTTTGCATTGTCGATCAAGCATAAAACACCGTTTTTGCCTTAGTGTCATGCACAACCATATAAAAACATGACCGTAGTTGTGTTATTTAAATAAGTACTTATCGGATGCGGGCTCCACTTTTCACGCAAGTCCGTTTCATCTACCTTGAGGTGCATGAAAAGTATTATCACCATCGGATATGATTTGCATGGTCGATCACGCATTATACACCGTTTTTTCCCTAGTGGTATGCACATCCGCATAAAAACACGCCCTTAGGTGTGTTATCTGACCAAGTACTTATCGAATGGGTGTGCCTCTTTGAGAACATTTCAATACCACCTAGGTTGAGGCATAAGAAAAGTGTTGTGCCCATCGTATATCCTTTGCATGGTCGATCGAGCATTAAATACTATTTTTGGTCTAGTGTCATGCACATTCGTAAAAAAACACGCTGCTAGGTATGTTATCCGATCAAGCACTTATGGGATGGGCGTGAAACTTTGCATGTAAGTCAATTCCACCTAGTTGAAGGTGTGTGCAAACTATTGTGCCCATCGAATATGCTTTGCATTGTCGATCAAGCATAAAACACCGTTTTTGCCTTAGTGTCATGGACAACCATATAAAAACACGGTCGTAGGTGTGTTATTCAAATAAGTACTTATCAGAAGGGGGCTCCACTTTGCACGCAAGTCTTTTTGAACTACGTTGAGGTGCGTGCAAAGTATTGTCACCATGAAATATGATTTGTATGGTGGATCACGCATTATACACCGTTTTTTCCCTAGTGGTATGCATATTCGTAAAAAAACACGCCCTTAAGTGTGTTATCTGACCAAGTACTTATGGGATGGGTGTGCCTCTTTGAGAACATTTCAATACCACCTAAGTTGAGGCATACAAAAATTGTTGTGCCCATTGGATATCCTTTGCATGGTCGATCGAGCATTAAATACTATTTTTGCTCGTGTCATGCACATCTGTAAAAAAACACGCTGCTAGGTATGTTATCCTATCAGCACTTATGGGATGGGCGTGCCACTTTGCATGTAAGTCAATTCCACCTAATTGAAGGTGTGTGCAAAGTATTGTGCCCATCGGATATGCTTTTCATTGTCGATCAAGCATAAAACACCGTTTTTGCCTTAGTGTCATGCACAACCAAGAAAAAACACGGTCCTAGGTGTGTTATTCAAACAAGTATTTAGCGGATGGGGGCTCCACTTTGCACGCAAAGTCCCTTTCATCTACGTTGAGGTGCGTGAAAAGTATTGTCACCATCGGATATGATTTGCATTGTCGATCATGCATTATACACTGTTTTTTCCCTAGTGGTATGCACATCCGCAAAAAAACACGCCCTTAGGTGTGTTATCTGACCAAGTACTTATCGGATGGGTGTGCCTCTTTGAGAACATTTCCATACCACCTAGGTTGAAGTGTATGAAAAGTGTTGTGTCCATCGGATGTCCTTTGCATGGTCGATCGAGCATTAAATACTATTTTTGCTCTAGCGTGTTTTTTTACGGATGTGCATGACACTGCTAGGTATGTTATCCGATCAAGCACTTATGGGATGGGCGTGCCACTTTGCATGTAAGTCAATTCCACGTAGTTGAAGGTGTGTGCAAAGCATTGTGCCCATCGGATATGCTTTGCATTGTCGATCAAGCATAAAACACTGTTTTTGCCTTAGTGTCATGGACAACCATATAAAAACACGACCATAGGTGTGTTTTTCAAACAATGGGGGCTCCACTTTGCACGCAAGTCCGTTTTAACTACGTTGAGGTGCATGCAAAGTATTGTCACCATCAGATATGATTTGCATGGTCGATCACGCATTATACACCGTTTTTTTCCTAGTGGTATGCACATCCATAAAAAAACACGCCCTTAGGTGTGTTATCTGACCAAGTACTTATGGGATGGGTGTGCCTCGTTGAGAACATTTCAATACCACCTAGGTTGAGGCGTATGAAAATTGCTGTGCCCATTGGATATCCTTTGCATGGTCGATCGAGCATTAATTACTATTTTTGCTCGTGCCATGCACATCCGTAAAAAAACACGCTGCTAGGTATGTTATCCCATCAAGCACTTATGGGATGGGCGGGCCACTTTGCATGTAAGTCAATTCCACCTAATTGAAGGTGTGTGCAAAGTATTCTGCCCATCGGATATGCTTTGCATTGTCGATCAAGCATAAAACACTATTAATGCCTTAGTGTCATGCACAACCATGAAAAAACACGGTCCTAGGTGTGTTATTCAAACAAGTACTTATCGGATGGAGGCTCCACTGTGCACGCAAGTCCATTTCAACTATGTTGAGGTGCGTGAAAAGTATTGTCACCATCGGATATGATTTGCATTGTCGATCACACATTATACACTATTTTTTTCCTAGTGGTATGCACGTCTGCAAAAAAACACGCCCTTAGGTGTGTTATCTGACCAAGTACTTATCGGATGGGTGTGCCTCTTTGACAACATTTCAATACCACCTAGGTTGAGGCGTATGAAAAGTGTTGTGCCCATCGAATATCCTTTGCATGGTCGATCGAGCATTAAATACTATTTTTGCTCTAGTGTCATGCACATCCGTAAAAAAACACGCTGCTAGGTATGTTATCCGATCAAGCACTTACGGGATGGGCGTGCCACTTTGCATGTAAGTCAATTCAACCTAGTTGAAGGTGTGTGCAAAGTATTGTGCCCATTGGATATGCTTTGCATTGTCAATCAAGCAAAAAACACCTATTTTGCCTTAGTGTCATGGACAACCATATAAAAACATGACCGTAGGTGTGTTATTCAAATAAGTACTTATCGGATGGGGGCTCCACTTTGCACGCAAGTCTGTTTCAACTACCTTGAGGTGTGTGCAAAGTATTGTCACCATCGGATATGATTTGCATGGTAGATCACGCATTATACACCATTTTTTCCCTAGTGGTATGCACATCCACAAAAAAACACGCGCTTAGGTGTGTTATCTAACCAAGTACTTATCGGATGGGTGTGCCTCTTTGAGAACATTTCAATACCACCTATGTTGAGGCATATGAAAAGTGTTGTGCCCATCGGATATCCTTTGCATGGTCGATCGAGCATTAAATACTATTTTCGCTCTAGTGTCATGCACATCCGTAAAAAAACACGCTCCTAGGTATGTTATCCGATCAAGCACTTATGGGATGGGCGTGCCACTTTGCATGTAAGTTAATTCCACCTAGTTGAAGGTGTGTGCAAAGTATTGTGCCCATTGGATATGCTTTGCATTGTTGATCAAGCATAAAACACCATTTTTGCCTTAGTGTCATGCACAACCATATAAAAACAAGGCCGTAGGTGTGTTATTCAAATAAGTACTTATCGGATGGGGGCTCCACTTTGCACACAAGTCCGTTTCAACTACGTTGAGGTGCGTGCAAAGTATTATCAACATCGGATATGATTTACATGGTCGATCATGCATTATACACCATTTTTTTCCTAGTGGTATGCACATCCGCAAAAAAACACGCCCTTAGGTGTGTTATCTGAACAAGTACTTATGGGATGGGTGTGCCTCTTTGAGAACATTTCAATACCACCTAGGTTGAGGTGTATGAAAAGTATTGTGCCCTTCGGATATCCTTCGCATGGTCGATCGAGCATTAAATACTATTTTTGCTCTAGTGTCATGCACATCCATAAAAGAACACGCTGCTAGGTATGTTATCCGATCAAGCACTTATGGAATGGGCGTTTCACTTTGCATGTAAGTCAATTCCACCTAGTTGAAGGTGTGTGCAAAGTATTGTGCCCATCGGATATGCTTTGCATTGTCGATCAAGCATAAAACACCGTTTTTGCCTTAGTGTCATGCGCAACCATGAAAAAACACGGTCCTAGGTGTGTTATTCAAACAAGTACTTTTCGGATGGGGGCTCCACTTTGCACACAAGTCCGTTTCAACTACGTTGAGGTGTGTGCAAAGTATTATCAGCATCGGATATCATTTGCATGGTAGATCACACATTATACACCGTTTTTTCCCTAGTGGTATGCACATCCGCAAAAAAACACGCCCTTAGGTGTGTTCTCTCACCCAATAGCCTTTTCCCATCAAGAAATTCGTCATTCTAAACTTCCATGCCTGGAAGTTGTTCTTGTCAAGCTTTTCAGTGACAATTTGTGAAAGAGAATCAGATGCCATTACAGAACACTGCAAAATATTCTGTCACTGCAGAAACACAGCTTTTGCCCCACACGGGCAGATCTGCAAAACTGACGAAAGTGGTATTTCACCACACAGTCACTTCCTAGTGATGATTTTGCATCAACAGGCAACAGGCATGAATCTGCAACTCCCAATATCTCTGCACACAGGCATACGATGCAATTTCTGCGGCACCTTTCCACCGACTAGCCGCACAGTGGTCGCACAGCAAAAAACAGGGCCTTTTTCTGAGTGCTTGAGAAGAACTTCCGCCTTCAAAACGGGCCCCGAAACGGCCTCTCCCGCAGCATATACTGCGGTCTCGCCACACCGTGAAGGGCGTCTCAATCTGAAACAGTGCACTCCTGCACTTCTGGCTGTGCTACCTGCAGAGATTTGCTCCCAAACTCGAAATAGGAAAGCAACACTGGTCCTCTTACTAGGACACCACGAACTTGGCTTGCTTTCTTGAGCTCCTTACCACGAACAAGGCTCTGATACCATGTGAAGATAGTGGGAGAGAGGGAAGGAGTCTCACTTGTGGCTTTCTCACATGCACAATGGGGAAATACACACAAAGGTGGAGGCTGAAAACAATTTTCCTCTTCTTAGTTGTGAAAGCCAAAAGAACTCTAGTACAAAGAAATAGAAGAACCCTATATGTGGGTCTCAAACCAAACTCAACTAACTAAGGTGGCATACTAACTGAGCCACGAACTAGTGTAGATAAGGATAGCTGTCATCCAGCTATTATTCGTGAGTGGTGTACCAACTGCATCTCCAGCTAACAAGTCGGTGACATAAATGCACAACAGTCACCCTGGCATATCGCGAGTGGAGCTCGATATCTCAACATTGTATTCTTGCAATGATGGGAAAGTGTCTTAAGACCTTTACCGGTATCCGCTCACCCTGCAAGTCATCTCTATATCGTTGTTCCCCACACTTTGGACAACTAGCCAAATCTCCATGCTCACGACGAAAGAGAATACAATCATTACGGCAAGCATGGATGGTATCATAATCCATACCCACCGTTGTTAGCATCTTTTTCGCTTCATCTCTTGATGCGAGCATGGTATTTGGTGCAGGCAACATCTTCTGGAGCAACCTATGACAAAGACACTATCCAAATGATGATTCTCAAAACAAACAATATCCAAATAATGAGTCAAATTAATGCAAGGGCTAACCTCATTAAGGCCGAGACACTTGTATCCGACCACCCATATTGTACTTGTAGATTCAAGATTGAGAGATAAGCACGTAGTTTAGACATCCTAGCACCCTCGTACAATTGTGTTATTGCAACTCTCGCATTTTGACCTCAGACTCTGACATCACGTATATGTGGGATGTAGTGTCCCTAAAAATGGAATCCATCATGTCGACCATACCCTCGTCGTCATCCAGGAGACTATAGTCTTGCTGAAAGTGAGAAGGTATATGTGTACCCTCGTCACCCTCCTCATCTTGTTTTAAGATTTCGTGTAAATATAAGATCTTCTATTTCCTGGTATACAATAAGATTGCGAACTTAAATAGCTTTGACTTACCGATGATCCATCAACATGTGCAACACCAACGGGGGGTACTGGTTCCGACTCCTCCCCATACATCCGCAAGTGGCGCATGATAATACGACGCTGATGTCGTACTTCTCGCTTGCAATGAGTGCAATGATAGTATAACCTCTCCGTAAGCCACTTCGTGCTCCCGGGCATTGGCGCATCATCGGACGAGCTTCCACTCGTCCCTTCCATCTACACTTATAAAATCACAACATAAGCATGAAGAGGAGATATTGACAATTATAAAATAGCATGTTTGAGCTTCTCTTGATGCCACATCAAAAAATTAAGTGACAGTAAGCGTCGCTATATAGCGACGCTTTTCTCTGTTCCGTCGCTATATAGCGATGTTTTAAATTAAAAACGTCGCTATATATGACGAATAAGCGTCGCTATATAGCGACGCTGTGGGTTAAAACCCAAAACGCTAAACACGCGGCGTTTTGTTCATACTATTCCCTAATCTCTCAAGTAAGCAACCCAAAATCTCCTCCCACCTATTTTCGATGACCTCCCACCTATTCCAAGCACCCTCCCACTCTATTTTCCACTCCTCACCCTTCTCCTACCTCTTGTACTCCCTCTCTATTCTTTTCCTCATTGGTTTCTTGAAAGGAAGTTCTTCAAGAGGTGAGTTTGTTTCAACAATGTAGGTTGTTTGTTTGTTAGCTTTAGTTTAGTGAGTGTTTCTTCTTGTATTGCTAAACCTGTAAACTAGTTTTCATGCTTGTTTTGAAAGGATTGAAACAAAAAACGAGATTTCAAGAAAGAAAGAAAACTCACCTCTTTTTTTTGTATTTCTCTTCCTTCTCTTTCTCCTTGTCTCCTCAATCTCCTCCTTTCCTTGTCTCCTCAATCTCGTCCCTTCAAGAAGTTGCTTTTGTAATCTCCTCCTTCCACTAACATCTTATTTGAAAAAATGGGTTGTTTTCTCTCTTTTGTAGGGCCAGTCCACTAAACCGAGCGGGACATGCTATTTCAGGTAAGTGCTTCCTCTTTTTTCCATTTATTATTTTTGTTATTTGCATTGGCCTGCAGCTAGCGCCTCAAGTGCTAGCTGCAGTGATGGGCATAGGAACCCTCTCTTCCCCTCCCACTCTTTCCTTCTTCCCCCTTCTCTTATTCTCTTTTTTCCCCCTTCTCCTTTTTCCCCCTTCTCTTTTTTCCCTCTTCTCTTATTCTCTCTTTCCCCCTTCTCTATTTCCCCCTCATCTCTTTTCCCTTCTCTCTTTCCTTTCCCTCTTATTCTCTATTTCCTTTCCCTCTTATTCTCTTATGCTTATGCTTCTCTCATTCCCCCTTCTCTCTTTCCCCCTTCTCTCATTCGCATAAGCTCATGCTCATGCATGAGCATAAGCATGAGCTTATGCTTATGCTAATGCTTAAGCATAAGCATAAGCATAAGCATAAGCTCATGCTTATGCTCATGCATGAGCATGAGCTTATGCTTAAGTTTCCCCCTTATTTATTTCTCTATTTCAACATAAGCTTATGCATAAGCATGAGCCTATGCGGAAATAGAGAATGAGAGAACCTTATGCTTCTCTCATTCTCTATTTCTGCATAAGCTCATTCTCTATTTATTTATGCACGAGCTTATGCTTATGCATGAGCTTATGCGAAAATAGAGAATGAGAGAAGCATAAGCTCATGCTTATGCTTCTCTCATATTTCCGCATAAGCTCATGCATAAGCATGAGCCTATGCGGAAACTTAAGCATAAGCTCATGCTCATGCATGAGCATAAGCATGAGCTTATGCTTAATACGCATAAGCATAAGCTCATCCTTATGCTCATGCAGAAAAAGAGAAGGAGCTTATGCGGAAATAGAGAATGTGTTTCCGCATAAGCTTCTCTCATTCTCTATTTCCGCATAAGCTCATGCATAAGCATGAGCTTATGCGGAAACTTAAGCATAAGCTCATGCTCATGCATGAGCATAAGCATGAGCTTATGCTCATGCTTATGCTTATGCTTATGCTTAAGCATAAGCATAAGCATAAGCTCATGCTTATGCTCATGCGGAAAAAGAGAAGGAGCTTATGTGAAAATAGAGAATGAGTTTCCGCATAAGCTTCTCTCATTCTCTATTTCCGCATAAGCTCATGCATAAGCATGAGCTTATGTGGAAACTTAAGCATAAGCTCATGCTCATGCGGAAAAAGAGAAAGAGCTTATGTGGAAATAGAGAATGAGTTTTCGCATAAGCTTCTCTCATTCTCTATTTCCGCATAAGCTCATGCATAAGCATGAGCTTATGCGGAAACTTCAGCATAAGCTCATGCTCATGCATGAGCATAAGCATAAGCTTATGCTTATGCTCATGCTTAAGCATAAGCATAAGCATAAGCTCATGCTTATGCTCATGCAGAAATAGAGAAGGAGCTTATGCGGAAATAGAGAATGAGTTTCCGCATAAGCTCATGCATAAGCATGAGCTTACGCGGAAACTTAAGCATAAGCTCATGCTCATGCATGAGCATAAGCATGAGCTTATGCTTATGCTTATGCTTATGCATAAGCATAAGCATAAGCATAAGCTCATGCTCATGCATTAGCATAAGCTCATGCTTATGCTCATGCGGAAAAAGAGAAGGAGCTTATGCAGAAATAGAGAATGAGTTTCTGCATAAGCTTCTCTCATTCTCTATTTCTGCATAAGCTCATGCTTATGCATGAGCTTATGCGGAAACTTAAGCATAAGCTCATGCTCATGCTTATGCTCATGCGGAAAAAGAGAAGGAGCTTATGCGGAAATAGAGAATGAGTTTCTACATAAGCTTCTCTCATTCTCTATTTCCACATAAGCTCATGCATAAGCATGAGCTTATGCGGAAACTTAAGCATAAGCTCATGCTCATGCATGAGCATGAGCTTATGCGGAAATAGAGAATGAGCTTATGCGGAAACTTAAGCATAAGCTCATGAGCTTATGCAGAAACTTAAGCATAAGCTCATGAGCTTATGCTTCTCTCATTCTCTATTTCCGCATAAGCTCATGCATAAGCATAAGCTTATGCAGAAATTGAAGCATAAAGAAGGGGGAAACTTAAGCATAAGCTCATGCTCATGCATGAGCATAAGCATGAGCTTATGCTTATGCTTAAGCATTAGCATAAGCATAAGCTCATGCTTATGCTCATGCATGGACCATTTGGACACAGAGACTGCATTCTAGGATGGGTCAACAGTTTCCTCAGGCATATATTTTCTTCAGAATGTCCCTCAAGCAATCCTTACATGACAGTCTTGCTGCAAGGGACTTGGATGCTACTAGCCTTGAAGTGTTCTCTACTTGTTTTTGAGTTCTTCCATTGGGCTCTCTTTTGGAGTCCATTGCTAGTGTGTGGGAGACTTCCCATATTGTAAATTTATGAGGATATAAATACACTGGATTTTACCAAAAAATGAGCTTATGCGAATGAGAGAAGGGGGAAATAGAGAAGGGGGAAAGAGAAAAGGGGGAATGAGAGAAGCATAAGCATAAGAGAATAAGAGGGAAAGGAAATAGAGAATAAGAGGGAAAGGAAAGAGAGAAGGGAAAAGAGATGAGGGGGAAATAGAGAAGGGGGAAAGAGAGAATAAGAGAAGAGGGAAAAAAGAGAAGGGGGAAAAAGGAGAAGGGGGAAAAAAGAGAATAAGAGAAGAGGGAAGAAGGAAAGAGTGGGAGGGGAAGAGAGGGCTCCTACGCCCATCACTGCAGCTAGCGCTTAAGGCGCTAGCTGCAGGCCAATGCAAATAACAAAAATAATAAATGGAAAAAAGAGGAAGCACTTACCTGAAATAGTATGTCCTGCTCGGTGTACTGGACTGGCCCTACAAAAGAGAGAAAACAACCCATTTTTTCAAATAAGATGTTAGTGGAAGGAGGAGATTACAAAAGCAACTTCTTGAAGGGAGGAGATTGAGGAGACAAGGAAAGGAGGAGATTGAGAAGAGAAGGAGAAAGAGAAGGAAGAGAAATACAGAAAAAAGAGTTGAGTTTTCTTTCTTTCTTGAAATCTCATTTTTTGTTTCAATCCTTTTAAAACAAGCATGAAAACTAGTTTACAGGTTTAGCAATACAAGAAGAAACACTCACAAAACTAAAGCTAACAAACAAACAACCTACATTGTTGAAACAAACTCACCTCTTGAAGAACTTCCTTTCAAGAAACCAAAGAGGGAAAAGGATAGAGAGGGAGTACAAGAGGTAGGAGAAGGGTGAGGAGTGGAAAATAGAGTGGGAGGTTGCTTGGAATAGGTGGGAGGTCGTCGAAAATAGGTGGGAGGAGATTTTGGGTTGCTTACTTAAGAGATTAGGGAATAGTATGAAGAAAACGCCGCGCGTTTAGCGTTTCGGGTTTTAACCCACAGCGTTGCTATATAGCGACGCTTATTCGTCACTATATAGCAACGTTTTTAATTAAAAACATCGCTATATAGCGATGGAACTGAGGAAAGCATCACTATATAGCGACACTTACTGTCACTTTTTTGATGTGGCCTCAAGAGAAGCTCAAACATGCTATTTTATAATTGTCAATATCTCCTCTTCATGCTTATGTTGTGATTTTATAAGTGTAGATGGAAGGGATGAGTGGAAGCTCGTCCGATGATGCGCCAATGCCCGGGAGCACGAAGTGGCTTATGGAGAGGTTATACTGTCATTGCACTCATTGCAAGCGAGAAGTACGACATCAACATCGTATTATCATGCGCCACTTGCGGATGTATGGGGAGGAGCTGGAACCAGTACCCCCCGTTGGTGTTGCACATGTTGATAGATCATCGGTAAGTCAAAGCTATTTAAGTTCGCAATCTTATTGTATACCAGGAAATAGAAGATCTTATATTTACACGAAATCTTAAAACAGGATGAGGAGGGTGATGAGGGTACACATATACCTTCTCACTTTCAACAAGACTATAGTCTCCCGAATGATGACGAGGGTATGGTCGACATGATGGATTCCATTTTTAGGGGCACTACATCCCACGTACACGTGATTTCAGAGTCTGAGGTCAAAATGCGAGAGTTGCAATCAACACAATTGTACGAGGGTGCTAGGATGTCTTAACTACGTGCTTGTCTCTCAATCTTGAATCTACAAGTACAGTATGGGTGGTCAGATACAAGTGTCTCGGCCTTAATGAGGTTAGCCCTTGCATTAATTTGACTCATTATTTGGATATTGTTTGTTTTGAGAATCATCATTTGGATAGTGTCTTTGTCATAGGTTGCTCCAGAAGATGTTGCTTGCACCAAATACTATGCCCGCATCAAGAGATGAAGCGAAAAAGATGCTAACAACGGTGGGTATGGATTATGATACCATCCATGCTTGCCGTAATGATTGTATTCTCTTTTGTCGTGAGCATGGAGATTTGGCTAGTTGTCCAAAGTGTGGGGAACAACAATATAGAGATGACTTGCAAGGTGAGCGGATACCGGTAAAGGTCTTAAGACACTTTCCCATCATTGCAAGAATACAACACATGTTTCGATGCAAATCCATAGCGGAGTTGATGACATGGCATGCATCTCATCGGTCCACTGATCACACATTGAGGATTCCCGCAGATAGTGCAGCTTGGAAGCACATAGATAATCAATGGCCGGACTTTCCGAGGGAGCCACTCAACTTACATCTTGGGCTAGCCATGGACGGCGTGAATCCTTTCGGGTTACGCTTGACATCTTGGTCGACATGGCCCATAGTCGTGGTGAATTACAATATCTTACCATGGCTAACAATAAAAAAGGGACACCTCATGCTTGCACTACTTGTGCCAGGAAAGTAGAAGGCAAAAAACATGGACGTGTACATGGCACCTTTGATAGAGGAGTTACAGATATTATGGAGAGGAGTGCAGGTCTTTGATATTTCCAGAGCTCCTAGACATACCAATGATATTTTGGTCAGGGGTATCTTGATGTGGACCATGCATGACTACCCAGGATATGGAGAGTGCGCAGGTACGTGGTTGTGTCTTTACATGTACAATGAGGGATTATGCTTTTTTTACTCTCTTTTGCATGCATGTCTTGTACTAACACATTCATGCACGCGTGCAGGACTTGTTACAAGTGGCTACCATGCTTGTCCTGTTTGTGGACGGGCTTTGAAATCGCTTGCATGCTACTCCAAACATATGAGGAAAAATGTTTATGAAGGTCATGCTTGATACCTTTCGCTCGACCATCTCACACGTGGAGGTCAGCTTGATCCACCACCATCATATTTGAAGGCAAGTGATTGGATTCAAGCTTGGAGGGCAAATGGAGAGGAACCTCCTCCTGGTATGAAGAGGCTATCGATCTTTCACGAGCTTCCTTATTGGGGTCAGTTACAAATCAATCATCTCTTGGATCCCATGCATATCTTCAAGAATGTGGGGGCTACTATTTGGGCACACTTGGTTGGTTCCAAGGACTCGAGAGGAGTGCGAGAAGACTTGCGTGCTATGAATAGGATGTCTCGTTTGTGGCCCCAAGTGCATGCTTCAGGAAAAGTTGTCCTCCCGAAAGCAACGTGGATCCTCTCTACGAGGGAGGAGGTAGCGGTCAAGGCAGACATTGCCAATTTTCAAACACCGACAAGGTACATGCGTTGCTTGAAAGGAGCATTTTCAAAGACAATAAGCTTAGTGGCCTCAAGTCCCATGATTGGCACAAGGTCTTACAGGTATTCTAAGTAGAATTAGTGTACCAATAATAGTGATGCGTTAGGGTAATTATTATTATGTTATATTGTTGACATGACTTCATCGTTGCTTTGATAGTTCATCCTCCCAATTACAATAAAAGGGTGCTTACAAGAAGATGTTAGAAATGCTATATTCAAGATCTGTGGTATTGTGAGGTATGCTTACTATCAAATCGCATTATGTATTTTCTTAATGGACATGTGAAATAGGTGGATATCTCAAATATCTTACATATGCATGGACATGTGAAATAGGTGGATATCTCAAAAAGAGATCTCTACATCGAGCATCGAGAAGGCTAGGGTGGAATCCATCAAAGCCGTATGCTTGCTTGAGAAGCACTTTCCCTCGAGCATTATGACAACTCAAGTCCACTTGCTTGTCCACATAGTTGATGAGGTCGCTATAGCAGGTACCATTCATAGTCGATGGATGTTTTTTCTCGAGCGGTTTATGAAAACTTTAAAGGGGTTTGTAAGACAAAGAGCAAGATCAGAAGCAAGCATGGCAGAGGGATGGCTTGTGCAAGAGTCATTAGTATATATCACAGAGTTTCTTGCGTCCACGGATCTTGATATGCCGCAAGCTTGGCACAACAAGGATGATGATCGCATCGTTGGCGACGTTCCCCAAGGAAAAGGGATTGAAAGAAAGATGAGCGAAGAGCAAATGGAGAAATTCAATAAGTTTTGTATCCTCAATAGCCCTGAGATGCAGAAGTGGATTGAGAGATATGAAGTGGCCAAAGCAGAAAGAATAAATGCAAGGACGAGATTCAGAGTAATGTATAGGCGATCACAACCATATCCACGAGATCTGGCTCTTCTCCCTACTCACATGTCACTTGATTGGCTACAACTAGCTCTACGTAAAGCCGAACATGATGGAGAGACAATAAATGAGTGCGAGCGAGAGTTATCATTTGGATGTATAGTGCATGTAAGTTTCTTATCTCTTGACGTAATTAAGTAATTATTTGTGGCAATATATGCTATAAAATAGGTGCATCTTCATTGTTTTAATGATGCTCTTTTACAGTACAAAAAGTACAGTGCATTATGGTCAAATGGATGACATTTTCACGTGGAACGCATCGATTCAAAGAGAGTCACGTATGATTGTGGAGTCATGGCTAACTTCACACAAGATAGCCGAGCAAGTGCTTCGGATACCAATCTTCTCTCCTCACAATTGGATTATTGTGGAACCATATGCGACATCTATGAAATTGATTTCAGACGATTTACTATTTTCATTCTTGATGTAAAATGGTTTAGAACTACTTACAACGGTCCCCATGCGACAGTGAGAAAAGATAGTAGCGGTCTCTTTGCAATAGACTCCACCAAACATTGGACCGATGAAAGTGATACTTTTGTTCTTCCCGAGCACTGTGAGCAGGTGCATACTAATGATTTAATTAGTCGAAGCTTTCGTTTTTAAAGTCCATTGATATATATATAATTGACGACATTTGGCACCCATCTTCAATATAGGTGGTTTTTCATCCGGATCGTTCTGATCCAAGATGGTGGTATGTGATCCAAGTTGCACCACGAAGTAAGCAAATTTTTGAAGATCGAGATGTTGATATGGAGATGCCACTACCAATGCCGGATCCAATTGATGAATCTAGCGAAGAAGATGTAGACCACCATATGAGCCAAGAGGAAGATGCACATAATGACATCGCACGGGAGGAGGATGGAGATCACGATATTGACGAAGATGACAACAATCATCAAGATCAATCACCACACTTAAGCTTTATTGAAGAAGATGATCAAATACTTTTAGGTGAACGTACGATGCTAGAGTACGATGATGATATAGGAGATCAACTCGGTATAGAGCTGGAGATAGAGACTTGCTTGGTGCCTTAAACTTGGCTCAAGATGAAACAGTTGATGTAAATGCTCTTATTTGATTTTTCTCATCTCAAACTTGGACGTGAATATATGAACTTCAAAGGCTTGATGTACATGCTCTCATTTTTTTATTCTCTATGAGCTCAAACATGTATGAAAATTTAAAAAAATTTGTCATTAGAAAAAACTAACTTTTAAGGCCTATTAAAAAAAAAAACCTCTCTGTAAAAACGTCGCTATAATATTTTGTATCAGTGTCGCTATATAGCGACTTTTGAAAGTCGCTATATAGCGACTTTTAGCAATAGTCGCTATATAGCGATGATTTATGAAACCCGCTTTTCTTACCGACAATTAATGCTAAGCGGGCGCTAAACGTCGGTACATAAACGTCACAATAGGATCCGTGTGTAGTAGTGATGTTAAAATATATCTTGTTTTTTATAAAATCCTTTCAAATTAAAAATTTTCTTCTACCAAGTTTTAACTCTACAATCTATTAAGGAAATTAAAGACTGTATGCATCTATAGATTCAAAATAACAAAGATCAAATACTACTTCCCTTTTTATTAACTTATATTAACTAGTGAAACAACTTCTATCGAAAAAATCATACACATTTTTTTGTAATAATTGAAAACATTAAGATAAACATAATTAAATAACTCGTATCTACATGTGAGTTTATCAAAGCTGAAAAAAGTGAGTTACACAACCAAACAAGTTGCTTTCCAAAAGGATACAAAAAAACTCACATCTTTTATGTGAAGCTTTATTGAATCCTTTAATGTTCTTCTTGCTCAAATATCCTCTTTGATTTGTCCTTTTTAGTTTTTTGAGAATCACAAAAGCTCAACTAAATTCTTGGGAAAAGCAAAAACTAAAACAACGCTGGATCATATTTATTTACTTACTTATATTTATATTTATATATGTATGTATCTAAACACACACACACACACATGCATACACACATGCATGCATGCATGCATACATACATACATACATACATATATATGTGTGTGTGTCGTGTGTGTGTGTATGTATGTATGTATATATATATATATACATATGCACCATGTGCTAACATGGAAATACCACATGGTATAATCGAAGTACCACATGGTATATAAAAATACCATGTGGTAACCAGTGGGTAGCAGGAAAAATTTGCTACATGGATGGTTCAAAGTTTCTTTTCCAGAAAGTGTTTAAAACATTTTAAATCACTAATTTAAAGTGACTAATTTAAAAACCCCACAAGTCCCTACATAGATAAATGTTTGTATAAGCATCACTCAAATCAAAACAATCCTAAGCTTGGGTTATGAGAGACTTGTCTTAAACAAATAACATAGGAATATATATAACTTGAACAAAGACATTTTGAGCTTTCATAATAGCGCACATTATTTGAGTCTCAGATATCTATTGTAAAAATTCATTCATTAATGATATGCTTCCATACCCTTTCCAAACAACACGATTCTTCCCTTCATGTTACATTGAGAATCTAGATCCATCCTATTATAATAGGCTAATTCAAAGTTAATATTTTCAAAAGTTTGAAGGTGCCTTGGATGATAAAATTTTAAGATATCATAGAGAGATTGTCATTCATTTTTGGATTTAAAAGAATTCACTTTTTATAAGCATATCTCGATTAGTCTTGAAGAGATTGAATGGATAGGAGAGAGGACAACTTCATAAGCATAAGAACACAACACACACATATAGATGCATACACACGTGCACACACACTCACGCATGCACATACACATGCATGCACATACACACACTCACCTTTCAAGGTATTTAATCATCTGCAGAATCACACACAATATTGCATACACATCTTTTTGGGCCGATGCTGACCTTTGGGGAATTTATCAAAATGCACTGCAATGTGCTAGTTGGCGAGATCTCATTCGAAACTATTGTTATCATAGCCTAATAAACCAACTAAATCCTAATCTCAGATTGTGAACTAGATGCAAAGTCATTATTATTACAATCCCGATTCCGGAATCGAGCCTATGAATTAGATGGTCCATCATGCACAGTCATTGTTATTACAGTCTGAATCTAACTAAATGCTAATCTGAACCTATGAATTAGATGGTCCCTCATGCACAGCCATTGTCACTAAAACAAGCTCGGTGGTTGTTTGGGATTAGTATACTATTTGGGATTTACATTTTCCCTTGTTTGAGATTTATTGATTGGGATTTACTAAAACAAGTGTGGTGGTTGTTTGGGATTTACTAAAGGTTATATTTTTTGGGGGTTGCAGGTAATCCTAAACCAACAAAAATACATTTCATTGCTTGTGCCTACATCCTCTAGCCTTAACTAGTGTTTGAGCTGGCCCAATCATGATTGCATGATGTTCCAACCAAGGAGCTCGTTTAGGACAATCGCATTAAGTCCAAGCTAGCTTGGCTTTGGTGTTTGAGTTGAACCAGCCACATGGTTGCATGATATTCCAACCACCGGACTAGTTTAGGATAACTAGTGTTTGAGTTGACCCAACTATGATTGCATGATGTTCCAACCATCGAGCTGTTTAGGACAATCACATTAAGTGCAAGCCAATCTTGTTGTGGTGTTTGAGCTCAACTAGCCACACAGTTGCATGATATTCCAACCACCAAGCTGGTTTAGGACAATTACATTAAGTCCCCAGGCCCGGCCTAGTAAACTATCCCAAAGCTCAATCACAAACAACCACCGGGCCATATAGAGAAAAGTCCCTGAACCTCACCAAAATGGGTACACCCAAGAAAACAATGCCCGACATGAAATGTGATCATATAGGAGCATTGCTTCATGGAGATACATGCTCAAGTCTCCCATGTGAATGGCCCATCTATCAACTACTCAATGCCCATCTTGTGTTTCCTGGAGATGCAAATTTGACACAATATGTCATGTGTGAAAGCCATTATTTTATCTGAAGTGAGATTTTAAGTGGCACTACATTGAAAGGATTCATGGCAAATGTCCACGGTGTGGTGTGTAGGAGAGGCAATTTGTTTTCCCAAATGAATTCAAGGAATACAACCTGTGGAAATAAAATGGAGGTGATTTGAAATGTCCAATATTGTAGGTTAGACAATTCACAATTTAATAGCACGTTGACAAGATATGGAATTCAGGACGTGCCTTGATTCTCCGAAGGACACAATTATCTCTATGATTGATTTTGTTGAGAATTACTCTTTTCAAGAACAAAATGAAACACAAAGTGCACACTGGTATAAGATGAAACACATTGCATGCTGGTACAACAAGCAAATAACAATTTTGTGAATATCACCTATAGCCATCTGCCAAATTCTATGACTAATACTAATCTTCTAGTAGACTCCATGTATGTTAGGAAAGTGCAATGCACTACTATTTCAACATTTTGGATGATAGAGAACTTGACATGTTATTTGTTTAGCATGAATTTCTATTGCACCAAGATTGGTTTACCAAAGGCATTCCTATAAAAACAAAAACAATAAAACAACATTGGGTGTGGTTGGATGGGGCATACTCTTACTTTAAATTATCCCATGCATTCTACTTTGTTTCAAATTGTAAATCCCTCACTGGTCTAAACCTCTTGTGGAATTTGGATCTGGCCATGGCAAGGGAGAACATGATGGATGTGGTGACAATATGAAGCAATATCTTTATCAACATCAGTTAACATGCCCACAAGATAAGTTATAAAATGCCTCCAATGTAGTCAGATGGTTTGGATCTAGCCTATCCATAGGGGCACACTCTACATATAGTAAATAGAGACTGAACAAAAGCTTATTGCATAGAGTGTACCACAAGGTGAAGGTGGATGAAGTAGAGAGGGGGAACAGCTATGATTGTGACACCATTTATGGGACACACAGTTTGCATAGCAAATGGGGCTTTTTAGACAACCACCTTTATCTCAAAATATGATAGCTTTTTCACTTTTGTAGTTCTGCATCATGGGAGATGTCATTGCAATTGTGAAATAATGGATGCTGTGCCAAAATCATCTTGTACATGATGAATGTGTTGAAGAGACAAGCAGTTGACTATAGTTTGGGGAGGAATTTGTTGACCTCACTTATGCATGAAAAGAGAGGGATAACTTTGCAGCTCTCACTACATTTGAGGAGAACAAGGAAGATCACCTAGACTTTATGTTGTAGTGTACCAATCCCAAACATAAGGTGAAGGAAGCATTCATGTTTCATTATGAGCTGACCTATGAGAAGTGGAGAGTAGTGGTTGGAGCTATTTGGTATGAAGAGACATTCAAGAAAGGCTATAGATACATACTATTAGATAAGAATCTAAAGATGCTTGATTGCTCTCTTCTATTAGAGCTATTAAGTTTCAAATGCAAGTTACTCCTACAAAAAAGAACTGTGAAAGGAAAATGGATGTAAACACTCATGAGCACATGGGGTGACTTGCAAGCATTAGCAATTGAGCTAGCTAGCCATTAAAGATAAAAAACCATTGGGTTGTAAGGACGAAGACCAAGTTTATCATCAAAGCTATACTCTCAAGTGAATTTTTTGAGGGGTGCCCTAGAATTTAATTCGATCACTTCCAAAGGGCACTGTAAAAAACAATTTTGAAGATTCATTTCTATCCTTCCCTTTTGGAGAAGGAAAAAAATCCCTTTAAAGGGCATTGCAACCTTCAAATTTAGGGACAGATTTATTTTGTTATAGTAAATATTATTTATAGAGACAATGGCCTCTAGTATACAACTTGCAAGTCACATCTTAGAATTTAAATTCCAAAACCCAAGCCACAAGAAGGCTAGGCTGAAAGGCAATCAGCCACAACCCAAATGAATAGGAAATACAAAAGTGAAACCCCAGGGCACCAACTCAACATGTAATGGATTACTACCCTCGTCCAAAATCTATGGTATGGGGGGACAAGGTCCATATAGAATATGCATGGGTTTCCTAAAAACATTGCAAATATGCAAGGGAAAAATATGAAAATTTCAGTCCCCCATCCCACAAAATATAAGGTATATATCCTTAAAATATGCAAGATTTTAAGATTTATACATATTTTTCACAATATGTGAGGCCCAAGGGGGGGGTCTTTTGGATGAGGCAAGGGTAAAACAAAAAATACACTAATCTCCTTTCAAATCAATGTAGCTTTTACATTTGTTACCTAAATTTCAAGGTTGATATGGATGAATGTAGATGGCATGCATTTAGTTCTTTTCTATGGACCCCATTTAGACATCGATCAAGAAAATAGCATTTTTTTGGAAGAGTTTGCTCATTTCTCCCCTCTATTTATGTCTGAACTCATTTACATGCTTGCATGGTAGGGTAATATTTCTTTCAAAGTAGAGCTCCACTGGTGGCCCTATTTATGTCTAACCTCCTTCAAAGGATTGCATGGTGGGGTAGTATTACTTTTGAACTAGAGGTGCCTTGTTTGTGTTTGACCTCCTTTGGGATGCACGAAGAGGTGAAAACACCGAATTATACATAAGTCCCAAGTCTGTACCTCAAGATGTAAATGGCTAATTGTTCTTGGGGCCCAAGGCTGCCAAAATTTTATAATACTTACAAATTTTGTAACAGTACAAACATGTTTCTCTTTTCGCATATTCTCTCAAGTGCCAAACGGTAAATCTTCTTAGACTATTGCAATAGAAAGTTTGTACTAGACTGCGAATTTTTAGTAGAGTATGGGTCGATAAATTTTTAAGTTCAGAGTAGATTGTTGACTTGGGCCACTATTGGGGTGCTAAGGGATTTCTAATATACCTCTGAACGCATGTGATAGCATATTATTTGATATCAAATATGAGTGTCTCTGTGTGATCATAAATGAGCATGCTCCAAAAGAGCTAAAACATACACTAAAATTGCCCATATGGTGCTATGCACTAGCACAGCTCTAATTCTAAATAATTTATGTGGTAAGCACTAAGAGATCGTTACTATGGGATGCTAGGTTGGCATTTATGCCAACCCTCCTAGCAATCAACATGCTAGCATGAGATTCATTTGCATGATTATCTACTACACTAGTTTGCAAGTTGGGGGCTCTCAAGGCAACATTCAGCTTAGAAATTTTTTATTGTGCAACAAGAAACACGAATTTTTGATTTGGGTAACAATTTTTCATAGAAAAATTGGTTGTGGGAATACATTATAAGATACACTAGTGGTTGATTTACTTCCTTGCACTAAAATTGCTATAAAAAAATCTCCTGAGATCTCTAAGATCCATTGTGGTGGGCAATCATGACTACCACACTAGATTTAAATAGCCTTAAAATGCTAAAATAGCTCTCTTGTTGAACAAGCATGGTGGTTGTAGAACTGTAAGACAATCCGGTGGTGGTGCACAAAAACCAATGCAATGATCCCACTATTCCACGATCACCATGTGTCATATACTAATGTTATTAGCCTAGTAAAGGTATGTCATTATATATTCCTATTAACTTTTGCATGGTGTTCAAACTCGCTATATGCTAGTGGAGTAAAGGCTTGGAGTGCCAAGCGTCGATCTCTTCATGATGTTTTGAATGATTATGCTAGCAAGTTCTAACACAACTTCTAACAAGTTGTGTCTCATCATTATGCTAGTGTGGCAATCAATACGCTGGGAAGAAACCTAACAAGAGCATGACTCTACCTCAAAATAGCATTAAGCTGAGATAGACTGTAAGAACATCTCACACGATTAGAATTACCATCTAATCGCATGTCATGAGTGGAGAAGTGATAAGAAAATAGAACCTTTGAACCAAACTAAATGCAACATTTTCAAATTATAACATCCAACTGAGTGAAGCAATCGTATCCAAGGATGTATAAATGGCAAATTATTGCTTTAAAACTGAAGTTATATAGAAAAGCCAAATGTATAGTTAGCCCCTAAAGTTATATACCCAGGTAGTATACAACCAAGTTTTACTCTTCTACATTTTGAAAAGAGACCACCATCATATCTAAGTATGGATAAATACAAAGACAATCTACTTTTTTTTTTTCAAAGAAGACAATTTACTACTTAACTCAAGTTCTATTGAAAAGATGACTATATTAGAGGGGTGGTCAGTCCCTAAAAAATTCTCGGGTAATATATATCCAAGATTCTAAGAGATAAAGTCCGAGATCTTTGAAGGACTTTATATCTACTCAAGGATTACAGGACGTAGGCTTGACACTTTGCACAGTGGGAGCCTTCAGCAACATACTTGGCAAACTGTGGGTTCTTATAGTATTGAAGGCCTTCCCATAGTTCCTCATGCAATATGACCATCTTGTGAATGACACTCTTGGGAACTCTATGTTCCTCCTCCAAGCAATCAATCTCATTTACCGCAATCTCGGGTTGTCGAGGGACCCCTTGTGAAATGGCTTCATCAAGCTCAAGACAAGCGGAAGGAAAAATGTCTTTGCCTCTGTGGCTTTCCATCTCTATTCCTCCGCTGTTCCTTCACTCGAGACCTGTCGGGTTTTCAAACTAGTTTGCTCTCCTGCTATCCAAGATGTAATTGTTCACATATTCTAATCTATCAAATCAAGCCATCTTGACATGCTCAATGATGTAATCCAGTGAGATCTTTTCCATGTTTGAAAACCCGTGTACCGATAGATTCCCCACACATTACATTGAAGAATGTGATAGGTTAGTTGTATGATAGTTAAGGCCAGAGGAGGTAGGCATGGGGTAGAGGAGGTAGGCACTGGCAATGAAATGCATTTTTGTTGGTTTAGGATTAACTGCAACCCCATAAAATATAATCTTTAGTAAATCCCAATCAGCCACGGTGCTTGTTTCAGTAAATCCTAATCAATAAATCCCAAATAAGGAAAAATATAAATCCCAAATAGTATACTAATCCCAAACAACGATCAAGATTGTTTTAGTGGCAATGACCATGCATGAGGGACTGGACTAATTCATAGGTTTAGATTAGCATTGATGTAGAATCAAACTGTAATAACAATGATTGTGCATGAGGGACCATCTAATTCACAGGCTCAGATTAGCACTGAGCCAGAATCAAACTATAATAACAATAACTTTGCATGGGGGACCATCGAGTTCACAAGCTTAGATTAGCATTCAGTCGGTGTATCAAGCTGTAATAACAATAGGTTAAGATGAGAACTATTGTTATTACAGCCTAATGAACCAACTCAATGCTAATCTGATGTCTTGTTTTGATATTTCCTTTCTTCAGTTGACTATAATAACAATGACTTTGCATGAGAGGCCATCTAGTTCACAGGCCTCCCAGATTAGCATTGAGTCAGAATCAGACTCAGAATCAGACTGTAGTAACAATGACTTTTCATGAGGGTCCATCTAACTCGCACGCTCAGATTAGCATTAATCTTGAGATAGACTGTAAGGACATATCAATCTGTTAGAATTTTTTGATGACCGAGAAATTCTCCCATGGCAACCATCTAATCGCACATCATGGCTAGATGATGATGTATATGACCACCTACACTAGGCTGGGCTACTAGCAAAGCTAGGTGTATGTGCCACTGCACCTCTCCCCTCATCCCATTGAATTATTATGATATTGGCTCTAACGACTGAGAAATTCTCCCATGGCAACCATCTAATCGCACATCATGGCTAGACAAAGATGTATATGACTGCCTATGCTAGATTGGGCTACTAGCAAAGCTGGGTGTATGTGCCACCACTCCTCCCCCCTCGTTCCATTGAATTATTATGATATTGGCTCCGATGACCAAGAAATTATCCCATAGGGAGAAGGAAAGGATCAGGGGAGGCCATAATCTCAGTAAGCCGGCGGTCTGTGCCAAAGAGAAGAGCGATATGTTGTTGAAAAAAGATCTTGCGGCTCAACATGACATGAACTGATCTATATCGAGGAGTTTGAAGGGGCTAATTGGGTCGGATGGGTAGGTTCTGAGGAAACATTGCACCTTCTTCATAGATACTATGATGCCAAAATTTGATATTTTTTTATTTGGCATTGGTATTGTTTTTCTCTATGTTTGATAAGAGTTTGAGTATCAAGTGATAGCCTAGCGGCTCTCACTTATTTCTGTTTTCTAAGATATTGTATGGGATTGAGAGGATGAGTGGAATGGATCATTGCAAATACCATGTGTATGAATGATAAATACCTTGGTATGGGGTGAGTTATTTGTGTATGGGATATTATGGGGTTTTTAGAAAATAGGAAGAGTGAGTCATATAAAAAGCTGGGCTCATGTCCATGTGTTCCAATAATATAAGAGAGGCCACATGCCAAGCGTGTGGAAGGCATGTGGAGGAGTGTGGAGTCAAGAGGAATCCTTCTAGAATTCCTATGTGGAATAAGGAGGATGTGGACATATGGAAAAGAGAGAGTCCCTATGGACTCCATGTGGGGAGACTCTTGACTTTCTCAATATTTTAAGAGTCTTGAGCATCTTTTGATGGGACACATGGCAAGAGTAGCCAAAAAGGACATGGATGGTGACATATGGGTTTATGTGATTGATGGGGAAAAGAATCTACGGGCAACAATTGTAAATGGGTGAAGGAGGGTGATAAAATCTCTATAAAAGGAGCCCTCCTCTCCCTTGTTCATCATCTCTTCCACCATTAGGCCTCATGTTGCTGTAGCTCTAGTCTCCTCAAGCCTCTTCCATGAGCCTTCTCTCCCTCTTGTAGATATTCTATTATGTAGACTCTTGAGTCCATCTCTCTCTAGTTTATTCTCTCTCTATGAGTAGTCTTGGAGATTCTGCTCCTTCTTGTACTTATAAAACCTCTTCTTCTCCCTTGTGTTTGTAGTATTTTGAGTTGCATTAGAGTGGAGTCTCACTCTATTGACAATGAAGATCACTTTGTATTCCCTCTCTTGAGTCTCTCTTCCCTTTTCTTTCTTTCAAAGCCTTAAAAGTTCTATTCAGCTGCTCATTGCACACACATGGTCCATCCATTTCTCAAGCCACCAAGGGAGTTACTTACCCTCTTCTAGGAGAAATCTATGAGTGGTGGATCATTGATGAAGGTGGAGTCTTGAGGAAGCATCTTGCTCAGGCGAAATTAGCATGGGTGGAGGGTAGTTTTTATGACAGTTTGACCCCCTGTTAGTGTTTGCTCATAACTTTCTGCTCGGTAGTTCAATTTCGATGAAACTTATATCAATGAAAATCTCTCTTCAAGGTGCATGTCTTTATGTGATTAGACCTTGAATCAAATGCTACTATAAAAAGTTATGAGTCTCTGTGTCTGACAGTCTATTTTCATGATAGTTTTTACCCCTGTCTAGTAAACCGCCCATAACTTTCTGGCCGCTTCTCTGTTTCTTACGAAACATATATCAACGTGAAGCCCATCTCAAGGCACATCAATTTTGTGTTTGAATCTTTTATATCATGTCTTTATTGAAAGTTATAGGCCTTTGTGTCTAATAATAATTTGCAGAGTGTTTTGAGCTAATTGTAAAGGTATCTATGAAGGAGGTGCAATGTTTCCTTGGAACCTACCCATCCAACCCAATCAGCCCCTTAAAACTCCTCGATATATATTAGTTCATGTCATGTTGAGGCGCAAGATATTCTTTCAACAACATATCACTCTTCTCTTTGGCGTATACCAGCTTGCTGAGATTATGGCCTTTGTTGATCCTTTCCTTCTCCCTATGCTTGAGTACAACATCATTTGGGATGTTACCATCTTCATTATCATCCAAGGGAAGTGGTATCTTGGCATAAAAGCTCCTTTTTAATGTCCCTTTCTCAGTGATAAATATCATTGTCACTCAGTTCAAAAGTAGTAGGAAGTGAAGAGATGCGTGAAGTTTATTACCCCCAACATCATGTGACATCTTTTGGTGTAGACACTAGGTACGTTTGGTATTGGATTCATCCCACCTTACTAAATGGTCTTGGTTGAATGTTATGCCTAGTATAGGCATGTGTTTTCTGATGTGATAAAGAAGATTCCTGGAAGAACTCTGTTAGAAGAGATTGCGGTCTGTTTAAGAGAACTAGAAGATTGTGAAGGTGATGCTCAAGCTATCCTTTATTACTCTTGAATATGTTGGTGAATTGACAATGCCAGTTGTAGGCACAAGGATATATTGGGGATTCTTTCATGCATTGGTAGCTTGGTGTGAAGAAGAGTTGAGTCTTTGGGTAGTTTTTGACTATAACAATGGAGTGGTGATTCTCAATGCTTTCAACTTCTTTTGCTATGCAAATGATGAAGAGTACAATATCTTGAAGCTGTTATGTGCACTTCCAATTGTGACAAGGGTGATTCTTGAATGCATGTATACACAATGTTTTCATGGTGCTAGTTGGTCACTTATTTTTTAAGATTTTGTTGAGGATCACATTGTGGAGGGTTTTCAACAAGTGGTTATGCACAATAAGTTGGTCTTGGTATACTAAGGCTCTGTGGGATCTTGTTAGGATCTTATTTGGGATATTATTTGGATCTTGTTATTTCCTTATTGTGTTTCATCATGGTGAAGATTCTAGTGTTTGAAGGGACCCAAGGGGAACACCCGAAGTCTTATCTTTGGGATTTTGTTCAAGGATTCCGGCTTTCTAGATGGTCCATGAAGGATCGGGCAGAGATTTTGCCTGATTTTCTTGAAGGTGTAGCTTTGAGTTGGCATGAGGCCTTGTGGACTCTACCAAGGAGGACTGGGACCAAGTGGTGGCTGTAATGAAGCAGAGATTTGGGGTAGTGGAAATGCCAAATGCTTTGATGTTGCAGTTGGACCGGTTCTATCAAGGAGAGGGTGAGATGGTCTCTGCATTGGCAATCCAATATGAAACTTTATGGACAAAGTATGAAAGGGCATCTTTGCAAGCTATGGCATCTACATCATCGGCCCCTCAAAGTCTCATAAGGATGGAGCACTTAAAGATGAGCAAATTTGTTATGGCTTTGGAGCCTCCTCTTCGCTCAAAAGTAATGAGTAAAGATCCAACAACATACGTGGAGGCACTTCGCATTGCGACTAAGAAAGAAGCTTCTCTAAAGATCGAATCCTGTTTTGTGTCTTCAACAACTTCAACTCCTAAGGTGGAGGTAATGGGAACTCCTCATGTACCAAAGTCCTCTGAGTTAGATCATAATATCTCCCAATTGATGGCAGAGTTTGCTGATTTGAAATTGCATTTGGTTAATGCACGACAACCTAGAGCACCAAAGAGTGAGGATAGGCCTTGAGATAAGAGTGGGGTCACTTGCTATGAAAGTAATGAAAAAGGTCACTATTGCCCTGAGTGTCCTAGATTGGGAAAGAAAGAAGAAAAACAAGTATCCTTATTAGAAGCTTCTTTAGGGGATGAGGAAAGAGAGGTAATGATGGCTAAACGGGGGCGTGGTAAAGCAAAAGAAGAAGAAGAAAGCAAGGAAGAAGTAGATGAGAAACATCAGGAAGAGGAACGCCGTAGTAAGAAAAAGAAGGCATCTAAACAGAGAATTAGCTAGTCAGACTTTCCTTTAGGACAAGGCATTGGAAGGTATGACTTGTTGTTCGACCTTAAAGAAAAGGAAGCTCATATCACCTTTGGTCAATTACTAGCTTTATCTCCAAAACAATGGAAAGAATGGGGAAAGCAAGCACAAGAGTGTCAAAGAAGAAAAAGAAGAAAAATTCCATTCCTATTGTTCAAAAGGTAGATTATATAGATGTTGGTGATGATGTACCTGTGGTTGATGCGATCATTGATGGTCAAGTGATTTCTAATGTTTACATTGATGGAGGTGCATCGATTAATGTTATGAGTGAGAAGACCATGATAGATGTTGATTTAAAATACTCTAGTACTACCTGTCCTTATTATATCAAATTGGCTAACAATGCTAAGGTAAAGACCTTGGGAGTTAAGAAGTATCTAGAAGTAGATGTATGTGGAATTTTTGTGCCGACTAATTTTCAGGTGATCCCTACCAAGTAGATGCACGTGCCTATTCATTGATTTTGGGAAGGCCTTGGCTACGCAAGGTAAAGGCTATTCAAAAGTGGGATATTGGAGAATTGATCTTGTAGGGAAATAATAAGAAGGTGCGCTACAACATTAGAAGTTGCAAAAACGAAGTTGTCAAGAAGGAGGAGTCTTCAACATCAGAGAGTTAGAGCTCTGACTTAACTGATGAAGAAGAAGAGACAGGGTGTAGCTCCGAGGAGTCCAGATCAAAGGGTGAGATGGAAGGATTGGCCTTTGGTCTTTGTCTTTGTGCTCATCGAGATGAGTCAGGAGGGCACAAGGTGGTGGTACAAGAGGATCTTGTAGAGACACTCCATGTGGAGGATGTGGAGCACACTAAACGACGCAACGCAATGAAGAGCTTCATGTGGAGGATGTGGAGCACACTAAATGATGCCAATGCAATGAAGAGCTTCTTGGTGATTCTCTATCAGGTAGTGAGAAGCTCGAGTACTTGGATATGCTAGATGATTTCCCATATCTCTTTGCAACAAGCTATTCCCAAGGTTTGACCAGTCTCTCTTATGGAGCACAAGATTGAGTTGAAGCCAGAAAACTGTGAAGAGAGTGGGAGAGAAGGAAAGAGTCTCACTTGTAGCTTTCTCACATACACAATGGGGGAATATACACAAAGTTGGAGGCTGAAAACAGTTTTCCTCTTCTTAGTTGTGAAAGCCAAAAGAACTCTCTTAGTACATAAGAATAGGTGAACCCTATATGTGGGTCTCAAACCAAACTCAGCTAACTAAGGTGGCATACTAACTGAGCCACTAACTAGAGTACATAAAGATAGCTGTCATCCAACTATTATTCATGGGCAGTGTACCAACCTCATCTACATCTAACAGGTTGGTGATATAAATGCACAACCGTCACCCTAGCATATCACAAGTGGAGCTCGATATCTCAACACTCCCTCTATGCTGACATAAACTAGATCAATAAAACCTACTAGAACCTTCTCCCGCACGTAGTGATAACAATGTGATTTGTTCTAGCATGATAGACTGGGTTATTTTCCAAGTGTATACTGCTCATGTTGTCACAATAAATGACAACTAGCCCATCTGTAGACTAATGCATATCATAAAGTAGCTTATGCAACCAAGCTACCTCACATGCAGCCATTGCTGCACCCCTGTACTCAGCCTCTGTTCTTGACAAGGCAACTGTAGGCTATTTCTTGCTACTCCAAGTGACTGCAGCACTCCCAAAAGAGAACACATATCCACTGGTAGATCGTCTATTAGAAATACTACTAGCCCAATCAGCATCAGTGTATCCATGCAACTGTATCTAAACCCCAGTCTCATAAAATAGTCTATACTACAATGTGGACTTCACATACCTCATTATGCATCTAGCCACATCCAAATGCAGTTTCCTTGGAACCTGCATAAACTGACTTACCAACCCAACAGCATCGCTCAAATCTGGCCTGGTAATAGTCATATAAATCAAACTTCCTACTATGCGTCTGTACATAGTAGGGTCTTCCAGAAGCTCACCTACATCTCAACTTCACATTCTGCTCCAAAGGAACTGAAATAGGCTTACAGCCTGTCATCCCATATTTGGACAGCATGTCTAATCCATACTACCTCTACAAGAGCCATAAACCACTTGTGAATGTAATCACCTCAATGCCCAAGAAGTAATGCAGCTCTCCCAAATCCTTCATTTCAAACTTCTACTTCAATAGCATTTTCACATGAAGGATATCTTCATCACTATCACCTGTGATGATCAAATCATCAACATAACTGACAAGCAGCATAATGCCTTTTTGTGTTTTTCTCACATAAAGTGAGAAATCTGCCTTGGAAATCTGAAAACCAATAGTGACAAGATATTGTCCTATCTTGTCAGACCATGCTCTGGGTGCTTGCTTCAAGCCATACAAGGCTTTCTTCAACCTGCAAAAAAACTCACGATGAACAGCATGAACATAACCTGGTGGTTGCTCCATATAGACCTCTTCTTGCAAATCACCATGCAAGAAAGCATTCTTTACATCCATATGATGTAAAGACCATCCCTTTGATGCAACCATAGCAATGGCTACTCTTATGGTTGCCATCCTTGCAATTGGACTGAACATTTCTTTATAATCAATTCCATATGTCTGTGCATACCCCTTGATAACTAATCTTGACTTATATCTGTTCACAGAACCATCTGCATTGTGCTTCACCTTATAAACCCACTTGCAGCCAATTGCATTCTTGTCTTTAGGCAAAGGCACCAATTCCCATGTAGCATTTGCTTCCAAGGCATCCATTTCTTCATCCATGGCTTTCTCCCATTTTTCTTTTCCCATGGCTTGCTCAAAAGAAGTGGGTTCTGGTTCATGTATCACTTTGACCATATAGGCATAGTGATTGGCTATAAATCCATCATATTTCAGCCTATCCACTAGATACCTAGCTCTGGTAGACCTGTGCAAAATAGGCTCACTACGTACCCAGATGCTTTCAAAACATCCCTTGTCTTCCTTACTCCAGGTGTAACAACAGAAGGAATACCCAACTCATCATAAAGGCTCTATTCTGAGCCACTGGATTCACCATCCACATAAGAGTTACCTGCATTCACATCAACCATGGGCTGATCTACTTTCTCTTTTCCTTTTCATGATACTTGCATACCATTATCTACATTGCTTTGAGGAGATCCTCTTGATCTTAATCTACATATCCATGGCAAAGTATGTGAACCACTGCTAGAGGACACTACATGTCCACTAATATTTTGTGATTGCTGCTATGAATTATGTGCAACATTACCATTTTGTGCATCTACATCATCAATCACATTTACTGGTTTATACCACCTGTGACAAAACATGTGTGCCTCAGGATCTATAGAACGCTCTAAGGTGGATGAAACCTATGTGGAAACATGATGAAGAGAGTGCTCATGACATGTATCTCAAGTCAATTAGGTTCCAAGATAGATTAGCTTGGACTCATAAAGAGAATCTTGAGATAGTGCAAAGTGCTTGATTGATATTACTTCAAATGAACCTCCCTTTTATAGGTGAGGGTACTTACATCCATTTTGCTTGCTCACATGTGGGATATCTCCTCTATGCCATGTGGCAGCTTACCCTTTGCTCATACCTTTGCTCTACATGTGCTTATGGCACCACGACTCTCAACACCTCCCCTTGGTGCCATGATCCTTTGGCTACTACAAGGTGGTCAGATGTGAGTTACAAATCCATCACCTCCCCTTAGTGCATACATTGCTACTTAAGGTGGTCAAGTGTGGCTTTTACATGTCAATACCTCCCCTGGGTGCTTTCATAGCTACTCTCAGGTGGTCAGGTTTGATTACAAAACATAATAGGCAAGGTTGGCAAGGTTTTTGCTTTTCTCAATACATTCCATTTATGTCATCTTTTGGCTCATGGCTTGATGACGACTCGTTTGCTTCTTTGCTTGGTGCATGATGCTTTGTTCTTCCATGTGCCTTGATGCTTTATGTGTGGATGCCATGCTTCCTGCTATGGTCATCTCATGCACTTGTGCTTTTGGCATTCTTTTTACATCGATGTTTGCATTCATGCTTTGCTTTTCCATTTGTTGCAAAGGTCTTACCAATTGATTTCTTTTAATATTGGCAGTGTCTAATTGCATACAATGATTCTGATCTAACAGGCGCGTAGAGCTTGAAAAGACGATCACTTTTCCTTTTTGGAGCGTGGCCAAATTCTTCCTGGATTGCAAGTTATGGCTTGTTGAAGCTTTTGTGAAGAAGAGGGCCTTTGATGATGTGGCACAGGGATTCACATGCTGAATTCAATACTGTGCTTAACAAGAGGCTGTGCTTGGGTGGCACTATGCCATGTGGCACTCTTCTAACCAGACTGAGTTAACTCAAGTTAAAGAAAACTTGACCATGGTCTAATTAACTGCACCTAATCATAAACTTAAGCAAGGTTGACCTTAACCACAGTTAGACCTTATCTGCCACGTGGCTTATGGTTACACCTTAGAAAAACTTTGAGGCGACGACGGCGACGATGCAGATGCTGCAGAGCTGGTCGGCCGAGGCGGAGCTACCGTGAGTCGCTGGTGGATTGAGCATCACAAACTATATATCTTCTTTGTCTTAATTGTTGCAACCGCTATTGTTGAAGATTCGTCGTTTGACGGAGCCGTCTGGCGTTGGCTCTATAGGCTATCGGTCGTCTTGGAGCTAAGAAGGCTTGGGTTGCGTTGGAGGCATCAGCTCTGGAGTGGCATTCATGCAGGCTCGTTGAGGGGCTACGAGCCACGGGCATCGCTGCTGGCGAATCTTTCATTCAGTCGAGGTAGTGGGCTGGCTTGTGTTGCTTGATGTAGCTGAAGGGCCGATGCTGGTTGCTGAGATGGACCTCGGTGAGAAGCTGTTTGAGGTGCCTTCGCTGCTCAAGGAGCATGCTGTTTGGAGCACTGTGCTGCCCGTGTGCTTGGAGCGGCTCGTCTAAGGAAGGCTGAGCAGAATATCGTTGTAAGGTTGGCACTGCTCGTCGAGCTATGGCGTAGACGAAAGCACTTAGATGGTCATTGCAAGAATGCAGTCCCATGAGGCCGTCGAGGAGTTCTTAGCGCTGCCTTCTGTGTTTTTGAGCTTGGGCTAGTTTGCTGTCGCCCGCCGTTCAGTACTTTTTGGAGAGGCATTTGCTTGGAGATGGGTGTAGGTAGAGCTTTGGGCTCTCTCTCCCTCTCAAAATCTTCTCTCAAATCTCTCTCAAACACGAGGATCTCTCAGTAAATCTCTAACATGAACAATCACTCAAGAGGCATGAACATGAATTTGTCTCTCTCTCTCAATGAAGCGATATCTCTCTCTCTCAAGTGAAGCTATCTCTCTCTCTCTCAAGTGAAGCTATCTCTCTCACATAAGAAATGCAATGAACGGAATTCTCAAATGCAATGGAAGGAAACAATGGACGGAACTTTTCTCTCTCTAGGGACGGAAATTTGTTTTCAATCTAAAACTAAAACTAACCTAGGAGAACTCATGAGCTTCTAAGGTATGCTTACAACTAATCTAGGAATGGAAGCAATCCTAGTGAACTACTAATGAGCTAAACTAGGAGAGCAGAACCTATGCTCTGATACCATGACAAAACATGTGTGCCTCAGGATCTATAGAACGCTCTAAGGTGGATGAAACCTATGTGGAAACATGATGAAGAGAGTGCTCATGACATGTATCTCAAGTCAATTAGGTTCCAAGATAGATTAGCTTGGACTCATAAAGAGAATCTTGAGATAGTGCAAAGTGCTTGATTGATATTACTTCAAATGAACCTCCCTTTTATAGGTGAGGGTACTTACATCCATTTTGCTTGCTCACATGTGGGATATCTCCTCTATGCCATGTGGCAGCTTACCCTTTGCTCATACCTTTGCTCTACATGTGCTTATGGCACCACAACTCTCAACAACCTGTTCATCTCATCAAAAACATCTTTGCTCACTATAAACTTACGAGTAGAAGGGTTATAGCATCTATACCTTTCTGCTGCAGAGAATAACCAATAAAGATGAAGCTTTTGGATCCAACTTGGATCTCAACTCATCTGGCACATGAACATAGGCCATGCAACCTAATTGGGGCATATTTTGTCTAAAGCATGGATGATCTTTTCCTATTAGTTTCATTAAGAAGTGAAACTTTTATATTGGTGTTGAAATTTGCATGCCTTGATAAAAATAAAGGTTTGAAGAATTCGCCAAGATTTGAAACTTTTATGACAAAGAAATTAAAGTTTCGCCAGGATTTACAAAATTTTCTTTAAAATTTAAAAGAAAATATATAAAATTGTAATATGTTCTACAAATATTGTGAAACTAAAAAAACTAGCTTGATAAACTTTCGCCAATATTTTATACTAATATATAAGTACAACTATCCTTGGTCTAAAGAAGGCTTGCAAATGGATTTTCACAAGGTTTAAGCAATCATGGCATTGCCAAGTCCTGAGAGTGTCACTGGTGTTCGCAGAATTCTAGGAAAGAGCAAGTATTATAAACGCATTTGTGATGATTTCACAAAAGATAGTGCATCCCATGAACTTGTTGAAAAGAAAAGGAGTTTCTTTCCAATGAGGTGTGGAGCACATGGACATGAGACCCACATCTTTATATGACTCTCTTCCTATTTTCTAAAAAACCCCATAATATCCCATACACAAATAACTCTCACCCCATACCAAGGTATTTATCATTCATACACATGGTATCTACAATGATCCATTCCACTCATCCTCTCAATTCCATACAATATCTTAAAAAATAGAAATAAGTGAGAGCCGCTAGGGTATCACTTGATACTAAAACACTTATCAAACATAAAGAAAACAATGCCAATGCTAAATAAAAAATATCAATTTTTGGCATCGCATCTTTCCCCCCCAGCAGATCCTCTCTAATGACAGAGAGGGTCTTCTGTCCTCAAGGTGGTCGAGCACAGAAGAATTTGAGGTGATACTCATTGGTGCGTTCAGGTATCACCGTGCCTCGGCCTCTACCCATTGAGTCGCATAATCTATGGCCACCAATTAATAATGCTTTCCCCGAGATGAGCGAGGGAGTGGTCCGACAAAGTCCAACCCCCACCTCTCAAAAGGTCCATATGCTGGAATAGGCTTCAAGGGCCCAGGAATCAACTGTCGCCTTCCAAACTTTTGGCATACTATACAACTTCAAGACCATTCATATACATCCTTATGGATGTGGGGGTTAAAGGTCACTGTGCCTTAACCCCAGTTATGTACAATACTCAAACACATATATAAATGAATGAAAAAGAAGATTAGGGTGGTTCTGCACCCACCAAACTTGTGTGGCTCTCTGTCTCTCTCTCTCTCCTTCTTCCGTTCTTGCTTCCGTTGAGAGCACTCTCAACTGGTATCAGAGCCCGGGTGATCTAGCTGAGCGTGCGTGAATGCTTGAAGCTCAGCAGCTTTGTGGGAGGAAGGAGAAGCTCTGTGGGAAGCTTTGTGGATGACTTTACTTGCATCCGAGTGTGCAGAGACCTTGGAGAAACCTTTGGAAAAGTCATTTTGGCTTTACGAAGTGGTTTTGAGAGCCTGTTAAGAGCTTTCAAAGAAAAAGTCGTTTTTTGAGCTTTTCCCTGTTCCGTTCGATGACAGAGACTCCGTATTGACTTGTAGAGGCAACTATTGCTTGCTTTTGGTGTCCACATTACTTCAGGAGCCTGGAAACACCTTCATTCTTGAATCTGGGATCATTTCATTGGATTTCTGAGTCACTGTGTCAGTTCCTGCGTTTTTTGCCCGGGTGTTGGAACTCAAGTTTAGAGCAACCATTTGCAGATCTGTCAGTTCCGGTGGACTCAGGAGGTCCTAAAACTTCTATGTTGCTCATCATTCGCACTCCGGTGGAGTTTACAGATAGCTCTGTTTCCAAAAACGTTTTTCAGTCCGTGTGTTGGACCCAGTGATTGAGACCACGGTTTCCAAAACCGTCTATCCCATTGCGTTCCGGACGCCCAAAAACCCCTACCTATCAGTTCTTGCATGAATCGGTGGAGGATTTTCAGAGTTATAAATCTCTGTGTATTCGATTTCGTCTCTCTGTTATGCATTTTTCATGCTAAGGTTTTGAAACCTTAGATTTATGCCACATGGCAGTGGATAAGTGTTGACTCCCATTTCTCATTCATCGGTTGGGATTTTGGAGTTCTGGCAGAAGAGAGATATTTGCAGATTTTCTTGCTGAGTCCGATTATGCAATGGCGCCCATGTTTTGAAGCATCTCAGGTTCTATTTTCAGTAGCGCTCATTACCGTGGGACTATGATTTCTTGAGCATACCTTATGCAAATCACTCTGGTTGTAGTTTGAGCAGTGTGCGCTCATTCGTGGTATGCATTGGGTTGCAGTGGATGATTTATAGGCCATTTGGATGCATTGCGGTCCTTGTTGGATGCGCTGATAGGCCCAAATTGCCTTGTGGGATGCTATTTTTATGGACGCTTTGCACATGGATGCTATTTTATGCTGAGGGACAGCTTTGACACATTGCAGGTGACGCACTGATAGTGCTATGCTCTCTTGGATGAGACATTATTGATGCATATGCCAGTGGACAGTGTTTATGCTTGAGTCATTTGGCACTTATTGGCATTTTCTTTTGGGCCAGATTTGCTCATATGGATGCATAGTATATGCACATGAGTCAGATGCTTTGAGTTTTGAGTTTTGGTGATATTTCACTCTATTGTGGCATACACATTTGGGTGCACCTGGTATTTGGTGTGATTCTCTCTTGCAGGCACTAGCATTTGGGATTTTGCTTTATTTGCATCATGGCATCCTCTTCCATGCCTGAAAAGGAGTTTTTCAGCATTAAAAAGTTTGATGGGACAAACTTTTCTTTGTGGAAAGAACAGATAAGGGATGTGCTTATTCAAAAGAAGCAGATTAAACCCTTGGCAGGGATTGAAGCTAAGCCTGCAAATATGTCTGAGGATGATTGGAATGAGTTGGATGCATTAGCAAAGTCTACTATTAGACTTCATCTTGCAGAGTCAGTTTATTTCACAGTAGTAAATGAGCAGACTACGGAAGATTTGTGGAAGAAATTGTGTGCCACTTATGAAAAGGAAACTGCCTCTAATAAAGTTTACCTCATGAAGAGGTTGTTTGAGCTGCAAATGAAGGAAGGGGTCTCCATTGCTTCTCACTTGAATGAATTCAATATTATTTTCAGCCAGCTTCAGGCTCAGAAAATGAATTTTGATGCGGAGACTAAGGCAATATTTCTCTTATGTTCATTGCCATCCTCATGGGATACCTTCCGTACAGCTGTCAGTAACTCTGCACCTGGTGGAGTACTGAAATTTGATGATGTTGTGGGTAGCTTGTTGGCCGAGGAGATTAGACGGAAGTCTATGGATGGCAACAAGCAGGATGCAGCCTTAAAGTCAATGGAGGCATGGCCAAAAGTAACCTGCATTAAGAATTCTCCTAGCTATGCTCGCCGAAGAAAAATGACTAGAGCATTCATGACACATTTCTAGGATTCTCCTAGTCTCCATGGGATGGACCACCTGACGAAGCACCTTATCTTTTCCCAATTTATAAAGAATGTCATCAACAATAGTATAGGGACAAGCCTTCCTTACCAATCTCTACTTCTGTTGTGGAGTTAACCCTCGAGAAAACATGCCTTCGAAAACATGCCTTCTTCCACAAACACACTATTCAAAATTTTTGGACTCTCTCCTAGTTTGGACTTCTTTTTGGAGCATATCCTCTCCACTCAACTTCCTTTAGTGAGCTAAAAAATTGGGTTTTTTAGAGCACTAAATGGGTCACTTATATACAAATATGGCCTTATTAAGCTAAAAAGTCAAGTGGTGACCTCTTATCAAAAAAATATGGCTCAATGAAGCTATAATTTCCAAACTTGTGCATGGTGCCCCCATCCAATAACTATAATAATAATAATAGTAGTCTCCTAACTCTAGTTCAATTTTAACACTATGCTTATAAAGTGAAAATACAACACCATATAAAAATAGTTTGTTGAATTCAACATATAAGTGGTGTATAGATACACCATTTTTTTGATAAAAAAGAGTTTGTTGAGTTCAATATATAAGTGGTGTATAGATACACCCTTTTTTTGAAAAACAAAGCATACAATACATTATCTTACTAGTGGTGTCTATAGATACACCATTTGTATGGAAAAAAGCATACAAAACATTATCTTATGCATCTGAATCTCGTTCAAAGTCATCAAATTCATGTAATGTATTTGGGCTTGATGGGTCAAGTCTTGCCAAATGATGTTTAATATGGACATGACTTGGATCAGGGATTGTGATACATTTCTCAACATTGTATCCACACTTCTTTTTAAAACTTCATGTTCTCGATTTCCAGCAATGAATAATGCTACTGACTTCCACCTTTGTTAATCCCTCATTATTTGGAACCCATTCACATTTCTTTTGCAAGCATCCCTCATAGAATTGTTTTATTGTATATCTTCTCAGGAGATTTTTCAATGGCTTTGGTTCATACCATAAAGCTGTGAATGTTATAGGAGTTTCCTTATCATCCCTTTCTATCTTAATAACCTTTGCAACCCAAATTGGGCCACCTTGGTCATCCAGCTCTAGACCTAAATCAGATGCCCAAACTACAACAAATAGACCCTCTTCAATCTCATTAGATCGTATGAACTCTGGTAAGGGTTTTTCTCCCTTCCTGCCACAATATTTTCGAGGTAAAAGGCATTCCTCTACTTTCTCCATATCTACTAACATATTTATATGCAAAGGAAAACTTGGTGACCTAGCTTGTTCCGGCCAAAAGGATTCACAGCATTCAATGCTCATTAAGTTTTCTTGTCTTTCTAAAGATTGGATGCGTACTTCAGTTGATTTAATTGTCTCCAAATTCTTAGTTGATTGCTCAGGATATTTTTGCATCATACTTTGAAGATGTTTAATGAAGGCTTTCAAGCCTTTCATTTCATCTATGTCAAGTGATTTGTTTTTTGCAAGAGCCAATCTAGTTTCCTCCAATGGAATTATTCATGTAATAAAGCATATGACTCACTCCATAAATGATCTCCATCTACTGAGTAGTGCTTCCATTGCATCACTAGAATATTGTTATGCATGTGAAACCGAAAGTAGTGTGGATTTGTGTGTCCTATTAGGGCATCATCTCCTTCTTGTAAATGTGGCTCTATGAATGCTCTCCAATCTACCGTCCTCTATAAGATAGCCACTTCTGATTCTTCCTTGTGAGACCCTCCAATTTTTTTCCCAATTCGAAATAGCATATTCTCCATTAACAAAATATCCATTGAATGTAACTCACCAGAGATAACACTGAAGATTTGATCTATATCTTCATGTAAGAAAATAATGCAATGTCTGTGCTCACCAAAGATAACACTGAAGATTTGATCTATTTGATGTATGCGAGAGAGAAAAGCAAATAGTATGGAGAATCAAAATTTTGATTCCTGTAAAACTGATACAATAGATGGTGCTACCTCCCAACCATGCGCTCCTATGTGAGAAGCTTTGATGGCATGCTGGAAATAGTAGAGGACAGAGGCTGGATGCTAAGGAATCAGGGTTGTTATAGCCAGTGATAAATATGGGCTTCATGGGCTTACTCTTATATAGCCACCAGTTGTAGTCAGTTAGACCCAATTGGGAGACCGACCCAATCCACCCAAAACGACCGACTAGAGGTCAACCCGAAATAGGCCACCAACCACACGTTAGAACCATGGCATAGAATAGAGCAACTAACCTACAGTCTCCGTTCCCCGCCCAAAGCCATCCGGGATCATCTGGGGCTCCAAACGGCCCCACAACTTGAGAGTGGGCTGCCTCAGGAAATGCTCCATCTACCCTTAATACGGTCAGTCATGGGATGCCTTCCCGCACTTGCATGTAGGCTAGTTGGCAATGTGCCAACTCTATTTGAAGCCATCCAGCCATCAGGCCACACATGGCCCCCATCTGGTGTCCAAACCAGGACCTACCGGGTAACTGAGCTACTCAAATGCCTTCTCCTCATATGGGGGCCTTACAAGTAGAGTTAGCTAGTTCTTGCATAGTTACACGAGAGTGGAGCATTGATATCTAACACCCCCCTCAATGTCCACCCGCAAGTGAACTTACTTTTTCGGCCCAATGCCAAGTTGATGAAGATGCCTCTCCAGCAAGTCCCTTCCAAGAGCCTTCGTGAAGATGTCCACAACATTCTCTGTAGTCGGACAGTACACCAAGTCGATCTCTCCATCCATGATGAGCTCACGTACAAAGTGATATTCAATCTCAATGTGTTTTGTGCGAGCATAGAACACAGGGTTCTTTGCAATTGCCATGCAACTCTGATTGTCACATGATAACTGTGTAGGCTTGTTCTGCACTGCACCCATGTCCCCTAAAATCCTCCTCAACCACACTACCTCACAAGAAGCAAAACATGCTGATTTGTACTCAGCCTCGGTAGAAGAAAGAGCAACTGTGGGTTGCTTCTTACTGACCCATGACACAGCTCCAGATCCAAGTGAGAAACAGTAACCTGTCACTGATCTCCTACTGTCCACGTCTCCTGCCCAATCCTAATCATAGAATCTCGTCAAGATGTTGCCCTTGGTATAGATGATGCCATAATCAAGTGTGCCTTTGATGTATTTCAGCACCTACATCCCTACCCTCCAATGGTTCTCCCAGGGCTTATTGAAAAACCTGCTTAGTACACCAGTCGCAAAGCTGATGTTCGGCCGCGTGTTGCACAAGTAAATCAAACTGCCCACAAGTCTTCAGTACTTCGCTTCATCCACCAGTGGTGATGAATCCTCATTTGAGAGCTTCACGTCAACCTCCATAGGGGTACCAGCTGTCTTGTACTCAGCCATGCCAAATGCCTTCAGTATCTCTCCAGCATACTTGAGTTGTGAGATGAAGATTTGTTTTGGCTCTTACCAAACCTCAATCCCCAAACAGAAATGCATCAATTCGAGGTCTATTATTTCAAACTCTCTTCCTAGCAACTGCTTTATCTGCGAGATCTTTTCTTCATGGTTCTCTATTATGACAAGATCGTCCACATAAAGGACCACAATCATACACTTGCCTCCTCTGTAGATATACAAATTTGCATCAGATGGGATCCTCTTGAACCCGTTTTGCAGAAAGTAGGCATCAATCTACTGGTACCACGCTCGTGGGGCCCATTTCAGCCCGTAAAGTGCCTTCTTCCATTTACAGACTTTACCTTCTAAACAGAGGATCACAAAACATGGTGGTTGTTCCACGTATACCTCCTCCTTGAGATCGCTATTCAGAAAGGTAGATTTTACATGCATCTAACAAATGAGCCAACTTCCCTATGCTGCTAGAGCCAAAACACTACGAATTGTGGTTAGTCGAGCTATGGGAGCAAAAGTATCCTGATAATCAAAACCATGTACCTATGCAAATCCTTTTGCCACGAGTCGAGCCTTGTACTTATCCAACGTGCCGTCGGACTTGTACTTGGTCTTGTACACCCACTTGGTGCCAATTACCTTGCATTTTGGTAGTCAATCCACAAGGTCCCAAGTGTTGTTCTTCATTATGGAGCCATACTCTGACTGCATAGCCTCCATCCACCTATCATCACCTTGTGCTTCTTCAAGACACTTGGGTTCTTCAGCACGGATCACCTTTGTCATCAAAGCGTAGTTGACCAAGTGTTCCTGCACCCTTCTTTGCTCTTCTAATCTCTTGGACCGTGGATGGTTCCTCCTCAATGGCTAGAGGTTCTCTGCCGTCCAAAAGCTGCTTTACCCACTTCAGGAATGGCTATTGCCGTTGTGGTTCTATAGGCTCTTCTTCCTCTTCTTTATCTTGAATCCTCCCAAGCACCATTGGGGGAGTTCGGTCCGCTGTTGGTGGTTGTATTGGATGGATATCCTGGTCCTAATTGTTTAGGAAGGAAGCATCCTCCTCTAATTGATGCGGCTGTTCTTAGAAGACCACATCACGACTTACTATTACCTTCTTGGTAACAGGGTTATAGAGATGGTAACCCTTTGCCTCTTCACGGTAGCCCAATAAAATACATTTTTGGCTCTTCGGTTCCCATTTGGTCCTGTTAGCATCAGGGACATGCACAAAACAGTCACATCCAAAAACTCTAAAATGTGCATCTGAAGGTTTCTTACGAGAAAAGGCCTGCAGTGGAGTCATCCCATTCACAGCCTTCGTGTAGCTACGATTCAGAATGTAAACTGCCATGTTACATGCTTTAGCCTAGAAAGTCTTTGGCAAATCTTTCCCTTTCATCATACTCCTGCCCATTTCACAGATGACGTGCATCTTGCACTCTGTTACTCCATTTTGCTGTGGTGTATGGGGCGGGGGTTTCTGCCTCTTGATCTCGTGACTTTTATAGTAACTTTCAAATTCACTTGATGTGAACTCACCACCTCTGTTTGATCTCAACTTCTTCACCTTCCTCCCTGTTTCTTTCTTGACCATTACATGCCATTCTTTGAACTTACTAAAAGCCTCATCTTTAGTCTTCAGGAAGTATATCCATATCCTTCTACTGTAGTCGTCGATCAGCGTCATGAAGTAGTAGGAACTACCCAAAGCTTCCGTCTCCATCTTTCTGCAGAGGTCCATGTGAACGAGCTCTAGAGGAGCCTTTGCCCTATTGGCCTCTTTAGGAAAGGGCTGCCGATGCTGCTTGTCCCCATCATGCAAGCTTCACATACATCAAGCAGATCTGAAATTTTTGGTAAGTCTGCAATCATTCCACTTTTATTCATCTCCTTTAAAGAACTAAGGTTTAGATGACCAAACCTCTCATGCCACAGCTTAGTGTTGCTCACATCAACTCGAGCACTGAAAGCTGAGAGTTCGTAGATGTTGCGCCATGTACCTTTACCAACGACCTTCCCTTGAAGATCCAAAATCTGTGCAGCATTCTTATCGATTGAACCTTAAGGTCTCGATCTGTGATCGCAAAAACGGACAACAAGTTCCTCTTGATATCTGGCACATAAAGAACATCGGACAACTATTTTACAACTCCATCTGACTTGAGAGCAATCATACCTTTTCCTTTTGCTGGACATTTTGCATCATTGCCGATTGCTACCAGGATGTCATTCCCTACTGGATATAGAGAGGTATACCAATCCTTCCAACTAGTCATGTGGCATGATGCACCACTATCAATAATATAAGGTTCATCTGTAGGTACATGAACTACCTCCGTGCAAATCTCCTTAATTGCTACAAATAGCTCTACTAGTACTTCCTACACGCTATCGCTGAACTCTTTCTTTACTCCGTTCTTCTCATTTGCAATCTTCTTACGGCACTCATTTTGCTTGTGCCCTGCCTTGTTGCAATAGAAGCACTTGATCTTCTTCTTTCTCTTTTTATCATCAGAAGAAGATGGGTTACCAGAGTCCTTACCCTTACCTTTCTTTGATTCGGCCCAGAAAGTCAAATCTTCTCCAATCCTCATCTTTTGACGCATCTCCTCCTCCAGAAGCATTGAGCTAAAATCCTCGAAGTTGAGGGGCAGATTTTTGTTCTACGTATTCAGCGTCATAACAAGACCATCGTACTTTGGTGGGAGCATCCGAATGCACCTTCGTGCTAGATTCTTGCTAGTGATGGTGATGCCAATCACAGTCATCTGATTGCGCAGATTCTTCATTGTTGTGATGAACTTCTCTGCCATTTCAGACTCAGACAATTTCTCGTTCGCGAGTTGAGTCTCTAGATTTTGAATTCGTGTCTGATTCATGGTCTCGTACTAATTTTTCAAGACCGTCCATGCCTCAGCCGCTGTGGTGACATGTTGAATTAACACCATGACAGAATCACTTACATTGCAGACAATAGAATACATCGCATCTGCATTTCTTCTTGTCCACACGAGAATCTCATCCGCAGTTGGTACTATCTGTTGTGCTGCATTGGCTGGATTCGGTCTCGCAACTGGCTTTAGGTCTGCCCCAGTAGTAGTATCTCAAAGCTCGTATGCACTTAGGATGGTCTTCATCTTGAACTTCTAGAGTGGATAGTTAGTGTCGTCCAACTTTCTCCTTTCGCGGAACGGTGGGATTCGCAGTATTGTGGGCTGGGCCATCTCTCACAATCTGCTTGCAAACAGAAACACACTATCAAATCTTCTTGCTAGAGCCCAAGCTCTGATACCATGTAAGAAAATAATACAATGTCTGTGCTCAATAGATAACAGGATCTCGTATGCAAGAGAGAAAAGCAGATAGTATGGAGAATCAAAAATTTGATTACTATAAAACTGATACAATAGATGGCGCTGCCTCCTAGCCATGCGCTCCTGTGTGAGAAGCTTCGATTGCATGCTGGAAATAGTAGAGGATGGAGGTTGGATGCTAAGGAATCAGGGTTGCTGTAGCCAATGATAAATATGGGTATCTCGCGCTTGCTCTTATATAGCCACCAGTTGTAGTCAGTTAGACCCAATTGGGAGACCGAACCAATCTGCCCCAAACGATTGACTGGAGGTCGGTGCCAAAATAGGCCACCAACCACACGTTAGAATCGTGGCGCAGAATAGAGCAACTAACCTACGGTCTCCATTCCTGAGAGCCATCCAGGATCATCTGGGGCTCCAAACGGGCCCCGCAACCTGAGAGTGGGCTGCCCTGGGAAATGCTCTATCTACCCTCAATGCAGTCAGTCATGGGATTCCTTCTCGCACTTGCTTGTAGCCTAGTGATGGCATTGACCAGAATACAACAACTTTGCCACGATATAGACATATCCCACCGGCATTGGAGGGCAAACATGGACTAAAAACATACTTGTGTGGAGTATTAGTACATGGATACCAGATCTTCTATGATGGATCTTCAAAGTGTTTAGCAAGTTAATGGATTATTAATTAAGGAAAAGAGGGGATTATTTAGGGATTGATAGTTTGCATGACCATGATAGTAACAAGTTGTTACATCAATCATGAAATCTATAAGAAAGGTCAGAGATGCTTGCGGATGTTTACCTAACACATTGCAAATACAAGCTGATAATTTTTGGAGAGAGAACAAGAATAAATATATATTTGGTTTATGCTCAATGTTGGTTGGTTTGAAAATATTTGAAGAAGTGGAAGTTGGCTTTCTTTTTGTCGGCCATACACATGAAGTGTTAGATATCAATCCTCCACTCTCATGTAACTATGCGGGAACCAGCTAACTCTACTTGTAAGCCCCCCATGTGAGGAGAAGGCATTTAAGTACCTCAGTTATCCGGTAGGTCTTGGTTCGTACACCAGATGGGGGCCATGTGTGGCCTGATGGATGGATGGCTTTAGATTGAGTTGGCACACTGCACATGGACTTATCGACATGTGAAATAGCTTTCTCTCTCCAAGAAGCATACAACTTTTGAGCATCTTGCACATGACGTAAATGGATTGATCACCATTTAATATATCTTCCTCACTGCTGCTCACATTTACTATGTTTAATGGAATTTTTTAATTCATCACATGTCTTACATTTTGACATCCTTTGCTTTGATAGTGTCTTGACATGGCAAAAATGTCTATGCCAAATTTTGTACAAGGTTGACCATGAAATCATGCTCTCATCTTTGTCTTATAAAGCTTTATTGATAGTTTCTAGGACGACCTTCTTTGTCATTCCCAAAGGAAGATGTTGTTGCCATTTGACACGTCCATCTAGCATTGTTTGTTGAAGATGAGGTTGTGGAAATGCATGGTCTTCGAGAACTTGCTTTAATGTTGTAGTTGCGTTTATAGTGCTTCCATGGCATTTAAGCTTGCAGGTATTTCCATGAATTGTATGAACCACTTTTTCTTTCACCTCTGCCCAGATGGTCCAGTATGTGCCATGTAATAGTCCAGTTAACCATTGATATCCTCGATTGCAAATGGGTCTCCCATTAACCATGGGTTTCAATCTAGGTTTATAGTGTCTTCTGCTCAAATCTTGATCAATGCCTTGATGAAGAAAGCATGAAAACTCTTGAAGAAGATAGTTATGTCTATTAGGCACTGTCTTACTCCAAATGCCAAGGCGTATGGTTACACAATCATCTTTCCCAACTTTTCTAATGCAAAGTCTCTTGCAACAAACTTGCATAAGCATCCTTTCCATATTCTCCGATAACATTACATGTCTCTTTGGTTCTAGAATTGATGGCATGATTCTTCCCCTCTACACACTTACATACTTTCTTTTTGTAAATAGTGTCTTGCATTTTCCAGTTTTAAGACCATCAAACCTCGAATCCATTTCCCTTGAATCTTCATCTCTATAATCAAATCTTAAATGTGGGCTTAAGAATTATTTGATGCCTTATAATATCTTGGAAATGGCAATTTGGTAGACATGTTCACTGATGTCAATTTGTTGCCAATGCCTCTTAAATTTTGTGGTTGAACTCTTTCTCCTTCGTAACTCAAGATTCTCCCATCTATATTCTCTGGCATGCTAGCAACAATATTACAAACAACATGACAAAGTCTTAGCTTCTCTGCCCCCTTTGCCGTGCGTTCGAGTGGTAACATCATGATCATTGTCACTAATATCATCAATTCCTATTATTGCATCACTTATCCCATCGATTTTTGCATGTATTTTTCTTTGTGGTCCCATCTTATTATTCTCAACACAAGACAAGTCTTCTATATCAGTAAGCATGTTTGAGTCACTTGCAACACAAGACAAGTCTTCTATACCAGTGAGCCTATTCGAGTCACTTGCAACACAGGACAAGTCTTCTATACCAGTGAGCCTATTTGAGTCACTTGCAACATAGGACAAGCCTTCTATAATAGTGAGCCTATTCGAGTCACTTGCAACACAAGACAAGTCTTCTATACCAGTGAGTATATTTGATTCACTTGCAACACAAGAAACCTTTTCTGCATCAACATCTGTTACTATAATGTTCTCAATACCTGTGAGCATGCCACTATGATTCTCTTGATTACTACTATAGCTTCTTATCAATTTGGATCCCATTTGTGTTATAGTCCTTTTCTCTGATAATATTATGTTGTGTCTTCCATGACATTGAAGGAAACTGTCTTGGGCAAACTTGATTTTAAGAAAGCTAACTCCCATTTACAAGTACTATGAGCTTGTAGATGAGACGTAGTATTATGGATGTCTAGATGTTGAGACGTAGTATTATGGATGTCTAGATGTGAAGTGACTAACCATTGCATTTTGAATGACACCTGCACTAGTCAACTTAATCATCTCCACTATACAGAGAAAACTCTGAGCATAGCCCTTAAAGTTGCCAATTGCTAAATCTTCTCTGGAGCAAGATAACATCTCTACTTTTTCCCCCTTAAAGTAAGTTTTCTTGATATCTTGAAAGTATGTCTTTGGAATAATTTCGTCTTTGTCCCAAAGCGTTCTGTGTGCTTGCATATCAAATATGTCACATTGTAAGATATCTCCCAATGTTTCAAAGTCTCCATGTGGATATTTTAAATGTACTTTAGGATTTACAATGTTGGTGATTATCACTACACAGCTTCTCTCACCACAACGTTGGAAATGACACACATTCATAGAATCAAGACTATGAATTCATCCAAAAGCCACCACTTCATTCTTCTTATATAACACCACATCCATACCCTCTGTCAAGGTGAATACCTGTTTTATGTACAAAAATAGATTAGCAACTCAAAACAAGACACAATAAATAATCATTAAGCTTATTATTACTTAATAACTTTTATATCAAAACTAGCAGAGAAGGCATTAAACCTAAACCCTACATCCTAAACTTTAAACAATTAATATCAAAAGATCTTAACCACCGTAAATCCTAAACTTTAAACATTCAATCCCTAAACCCTAAATCCTAAACTCCTAAACACTAAATCCTAATCCCTAAACCCTAAACCCTAAACTCTATATCCTAAATCCTAAATCCTAAACCTTTAACCCTAAACCCTAACCCTAAAATACAACCAAAATTTAATAAATTTTTTTGATTTGTGCAACAGGTTGGATATATCCCCCAACCTATTATTCAAGCAACAGGTTGGATATACCCCCCAACTTGTTGCTTGCGCCCCCCCAACGTGTTGCTTGAGCAACAGGTTGGGGGTATATCTAACCTGTTGCACAAATCAAGAAAATTGCTTGGATGTTTAAGCAATAGGTTGGATGTACCCCCCAGCCTACTGCTCAAGCAACAGGTTGGGGGATACATCCAACCTATTGCACAAATGAAGAAAAATTGCTTGATTTTTGCATTAGGTTGAGTGCACCATTAACATGTTTCACTTGCAATAAGTTAGGGGATATATCAAACCTATTACACAAATTGAAAAAAATCATTAACTTTTGGTTGTATTTTAGGGTTAGGGTTTAGGGTTTAGGGTCTAGTATCTAGGGTTAAGGATTTAGAGATTAGGATTTAAGATTTAGTGTTCAGGGTTTTGGGTTTATGATTATGGTTTTAGGGTTTAGGGTTTAGAATTCAAGGTTTAGGGTTTAGGATCTAGGGTTTAGGGTTTAGGCTTAAGGATTTAGGATTTAGCATTTAGGTTTGGGTTTATAATTATTATTTTAGGATTTAGGATTTAGGATTTAGGTTTTAGGATTTAGGGTTAGGGTTTAGGGTTTAGTATAAAAGGTCATAAGCTTAGTGTCTAGAATCTAGGGTTTAGGATCTAAAAATTAGGTTTTAGAATTTAAGGTATAGGGGTTAGTGTTTAAGGTTTAGGGTTTAGGGTTTAGGGATTAGAACTATTATATAAGTTTAAGAGCTTAGATTATATAACCTAAGATTTAAGGAACTTAAGAATTTAAGATTTAAGGTATATAGACTATATAAAATATGCATTCCAAAGTATTAAGTTTAGATATATATAGACTATATGTTATATGCTTTCCAAAGTGTTTTGTTTATATCCAATACTAGGTATGATCCTTTGCAAAGGCTTTACTTTACAAAGTGTTTTGTTTATATCCAATACTAGGTATGATCCTTTGCAAAGGCTTTACTTTAAGTAATTATAAGTCTACCTAGTCAAAGTATCCTACTGATTAGAGACAAGCACATAGGCTAAAAGCACACCGATTCATATTTTCTTACATTCATGCTGCATGGTGTATCAGAAGAAATAAAGAAGTATGTGATAAGAAATATTCAGAAGAAATATGTATTCCATATCATGGATTCATACCATGGATATCTAGTGGTTGCTAAAGTAGAAAAATGATATGGATTCAATGATACTGTAGTTTTGTGCAAAGCTTTAAGGTTTTTGCAAAGTATTACATACGGTAACAAAGATAAGCAAGTATGTTAAACTCTTTCATATTCTATGGTTTTAAATACCTACCTTACAAATACATTATCTAATTCTTCATTCTTTGACTGATAAGTATTATACACATGGAAAAAAAGCATACATGCTAAATGCACGTGTGTAAATTTTAATATTTTCTTATTTTTTTAATTAATTCAATTCTTTGATTGACTACCTTTTTAAATTTTAAAGGTTATTAGATATAATATACATAATTTTAAATGTTATTAATGTATAATATTTATAATTTATATATTTATTTAAATTTATACAATAATTAAATTATATTTATATTAGTTTTTAAGTTAATAATGTATCTTTTTATTAAAACTAAAATTTAATATCTAGTTAATAGAAGGAAGAATATTGTAGAGATTTTTCATATTAAGAACTACCTTACAAATACATTCACTAATTCTTCATTGTTTGAAGAATAAGTATTATATAAAGCACCTATGCTAGAAGACCTCCCTTTCAAAAATATTTTCATTGTTATATTTTTTTAATTAATATATTTATATATTTTTTTATATAATATTTATATTGATTTATAGATTAACAATATATATTTTTAGCAAAATTATATTTTAACATTAGTTAATAAAATTTTATTATATTATGGAGTAAAAATATTATAAATGGATTTCTTATATTAATAAAGTGTACATGAGAAGAGTTTTTGGAGAGATTTATGATTAAATTTTGTTTTGAAGTTGTTGCATACGTAATAGGCCAGGGAGGTTTGAGTGGCTTTGAGGTTGAGAGACAAATTTATAGTAGATTGTTTTCTAATTTATTTTTTTTGAAAAATTATTGCATGCCCAATAGGCTGGGAGAGTTTGACAATAGGTTGTGAGAGTTTAAGGTAAAGAGGGAAATTTATGGGAAAAAAGATTTAATGCAAAAGATGGTTTTTTGAAGTTGTTGCGTATGCAACAGGTTTTTGAGAAAAGAATTAGATTTGAAAAAAAAATCAAATTTACAAAAACTTGATTCTTAGAAGTTTTTGCGTACACAATAGGTTGAAAATGAACTCACCTCTTACAACATTTTGAAGATTTTGAGAATCTTGCAATAGGTTGATGAGAGGAGAGAAGCGTGGAGTGTGAAAGAATAAACTTTGAATAAATGAGAGAATGAAGAACGTTCTACTTATAGTGAACCTAAAAGAACTAAAAAAACCTTAAATACTAAAAAAAGCTTACTTTACCTAAAAGCTACCCATTTTCTATAAAACTCTACTTCTCCTCATTCTCTCTCACAACTTTCCTAGAGCTTCTCCACCACCTCCCCACTCAGGTACTCCCTCCCTCCCTCCCTTCCCTTCTCCTCCCTCCCCTCCCTTCCCTTCTCCTCCCTCCCCTCCCTTCCCATCCCCTCTCCTCCTGCTTCCCATCCCCTCTCCTCCCTCCCCTCCCTTCCCCTCTCCTCCCGCTTCCCATCCCCTCTCCTCCCGTTTCCTCTCTCCCCTCCCTTCCCCTCTCCTCTCGCTCTCCCCCTCCCCTCCACCCTCCCTCCTCCTGCTTCCCCCTTCCCCTCCCTTCCCCTCTCCTCCCTTCCTCGCTCCCCTCCCTTCCCCTCTCCTCCCGCTTCCCCCCTCCTCTCCCTTCCCCTCTCCTCCCTTCCTCCCTCCCCTCCCTTCCCCTCTCCTCCCGCTTCCCCCTCCCCTCTTCTCCCACTTCCCCCCTCCGATTATGAATCCTCTCCCTCCCTCCCCTTCCCCTTCGCTACGTTTTTTTTTTCGAGCGGGGAGGCGGGGAGCAGAGAGGTGGAGTGCCTTTTTTTGGGGGGGGCAGCAGGGAGGCGAGGAGCAGGTAGGCAGATGAGAGATAGAGTGGGAGGTAGGGAGGCAGAGGAGAGGAGGGAGGCAGGGAGGCGGGAGGAGAGGAGGGAGGAGGGGGGTTAATACCCCTTGAACCTTTTGCGCACACAACAGGCCAGCCTGCGCGCAACAGGTTCAGAGGGGGGTTAATTTCCTTCCCTAAGCTGCAACAGGCCCCCCCTTGGGGGCTTCGGGGAGGGGATTGACCCTCCCTTAAGTGGGGGCCCTTTGCGGCTCCCCAAAAAAAAAAGGGACGAAAAAATTAAAATAAATTAAAACAAATTTAATTTAATTTTTTTTAATAAAAAATTAAAATTTAATAAATAAATAAAATTTAATTTTTTAAGGGAAAATCAAATCAAATTTTAAATTAATTAATTAAAATAAATAAAATAAAATAAAGTAAATTTTTAAAAAATATAAAAATTAAAATAAATTTAATTTAATTTTAAAAAAAATTTGAAAAATTAAATTAAATTTTAAATATATAGATATATAAATAAATAAAATAGAATTTTTTTAAAATCAAATAAATTTTAGAAAAATTAATTTAATTTCATTTATCTATGTTTATAAGATATTTTGAATTAAATTATTTATGTAAAAAGATATTAGATAAAAAAATAGTATTTGGAAATATAAAAATATATTTGAACTTTCAAAATTTTAATTAATTTTTAATTTTTAATATTTAAATATTTAATTAGCAATTTTTTAAATATTTTGAGTTTGAAAATCATTGTAATTCTCATTTTTTGTTTTTGATTGCTTTAGAGAAAACCATGGCTTCGAGTTTTGGTTCCAAGGTGTCTTTCAAATATCTTGAACATGCTTGGTATTTTATGGAGCACAAATCAAAGTATTTTTTGGTGATCACTGCCAAGAATGTGTCAAGCATAAAATATTCTCCAGAGGCAGTAAGAAATGGTGGCATGGTCTCAACCATCAACATTAAAGAAAACAATTTGATAGAAGTTGTGTGCAAAGGGAAGAGTGACGATGTGGTCTACAAGTTATGAGTTACGCACAAGCACTTCTTGAATCCCTTACCAGATTCAATTGAGGGATCCCAAGAATTACTTAGTGCCTTGGAAGCATTAAAGAAAACAATTTGATAGAAGTTGTCTGCAAAGGGAAGAATGATGATGTGGTCTACAAGTTATGAGTTACACATAAGCACTTCTTGAATCCCTTACCAGATTCAATTGAGGGATCCTAAGAATTACTTAGTGCCTTGGAAACATTGAAGAAAATGTGGGATGCATTTCCAAGTGGTAGTGTTGTACCTTCAGCAGCAGTAAGTACGCCATCTATAACATGTAGCCCTCAAGTTGTATCGCCAATATCTGTGGCGATAACTACGGTATCTCCGGCAAGAGTAACTATAATATCTATGACAATAACTACAGTATCTCCAACTGTACCTACACCATCGACTGCAGCCAACTATAGGAACAAGAAGGAGTGATCGTGGAGCAGATTCAAGTTCCATAGCTATTCCCAGAAAGAGAGCCAAAATAACTCCTACTCCACGTGGAGATCATTCAAGTGCAGGTTATTTAAAACCAGCCACTAATATCACTCTTCGTCCTATGGCGTTTAAGAGACTTCAGGAAGATGATTCTACATTGCCTAATGTCACATTTCAAAAGTGTGTGGAGTTTCTTGATGCTTTTGAGAACTTTAGAAGGAGTGACTTTGTTCGTGGAGAGGCTTTGTACCAAAGCTGATATGGGACTGACATCGAGAAGAGATACATGCTAGCAAAGAATAGATTCTTGGAAAGATGCAGGTTTGAGCCCATTAATGGGCAACACTTTTGTGAAGCTTGCAAGATCGCCCTTGATGCAAGAAGAAAAGGAAACTTGCCACAGATTGAGTGGATGGAAAAGTTTCAACGGGTCATTTGTCATGTATGCATATTTAACAATGACTCGAAGTACATTCTAGAATCAAAAGGCTGAATTTCGCTCTATTTAGGTTGAAAAAAAGCTTTTCTCTTTCTGAGATCCTGATAAAGGCAAGGGAGTTATGGGTGGGCTGTGGAAAGCCACAAACAGTGAAGGGTAGGAGACCTACATCTGAGTACATGGCAAAGAGGACTCGGTTCTATAGATGCTTGAAAGGTGTTGCAAGAAATACGCAAGGTGTACCAAGTAATAAGGTTGAGGCAAAGGATCTGAACATCACCATTACAAGATCTGTGGGATATTACTTGTATTGTCTTCCACGAAGACTCAATGTTTCAGAGCATGGTGGATGTTTGCTAAGCATATGAAACAGGAAAGATATCCTTTGAGGCACCAAAGCACATTGCAACTCAGAGGAAAGAAATAATGAAATCAATGTCTATCGTTTGGTGGAGAGCATTAAGGTTTGTTCCAAATGCAATAATAGAAGAAGTATGCAAGAAGATCCTAAGCGGTGACTGCTTCTTTGGAAAGAAGAGCAAGCATAGCAACTTGGATGAAGTGGTCACCCGAATGATTCAAAGTGAGGTTGCTCTCTCAGCACTATTGTTTTTATTGAAATCTGATGATGAGTTAGCTAGCAAGTCAATTGATGTGGATAAGAAGAAAGCACTTAGCCTAGGTCAACTCCTTGATAAGACATGGGCTAGAAAGTGGTTGGCTTCAATGAATGCAGATGCCACACCAACAAAGGATCTAAGAGCTAAAATGCCAAAGGTTGTTGAGACAGAATATGTGGACATCAAGAAAAAGGCCTTATAGTCCACTGTCCAAGGTAGAGCAATTGGTGGTTTAGATGATGGTTCTCCATTCAACTTCTCCTATGATATCTTGCTATCAGAGAATGATAAAAATTTTGTACACATCAATGGCATTGATACAGAGCATTTCATAACAATGAGCGATCATGCTTGGGAGAATCCATGTGTATTTTTCATAGATGAATTGCAAGACCTTGCAATGTCACGGATAGTTGAACTTGTGCAATTTATCATAGAAGGTCCTATGGCAAATAAGAAAAGATCAACGTTGGTCCGGTTTGTGACAGAATCACAAAGGGATGCCTTGTATGCAAGTTTGACATTTGCAAATTTTGGGTATTTACTTTCAAAAGTATACCATGGTATAGTCCTACACAATCATATGACTGTCTTGGAAGGCACTGGCATTCAAGTCTTGCAGCCTTTCTTGATGTGCTTCTTATCCAAGGGTAGTGGCAATCTAATCAAAATTCTTTTAAGGACTCTTGAGCTTCATTACTTTGAGGACAATAAGGTTAAGCTTGATGTAGCAATGGTGGATTACAGAAAGCCGATGGATCCGGATGTGATACTAGAGATGACAAAGAATTTACTGAATGGTTGGTGGGAAGTAGCATTGTATCAAATGGGTTTTATTGCTAAGATTGCTACACTAAGGTAGGAATGTAAATGTCATTAATACTCCCCATCAGATTGAGTTCTTTGAAACATATTACAGTTGGACCACCTTCTTTGAAGAGGAAAATGTCAAAGAAGAGGGTAGTGAGTCTGAGGGTGATGATTCTAGCTCAAGTGATGATGAGGATGAAAGCTCTGCATCCGATGACTTATGCCAAGAAGAAATCCACACAAAGAATAAGGGTGATCAATTATCAACTAGAGTCAAGGAGGTTCCACTCATCATACAGGAAGGCCCGCGGCAACAAGAAGTAGTAGTACAGCACGTCATAGGAAAAGGTAAGGCTAAAGAGGTGGAAGCACTTCCCTTGAAATTAAAAGTGAGGAAGGCGCCCTTGATCTTGGGTGAAGGACATGCAAGTGGATCAAGCAAGGAAGCCTTACCCAAAGAAGGTATGGGCGAGGCAAAGCATGACTAGGAGGAGTTACTAGGAGGCATAGATGGTTCTTCAACCATGACCTTACAGACTCCAGAGCAGCCTACTAGTCGAGAACCTAGTAGCCAGGACCCTACTCACCAAGAACTTGGTCACATGAGACTCTAGAGTAGCCTACTAGTCAGGTGCTTTGAACTGAAGAGCAAACTACTAGGCAGGACGATACTAGCCAGGACCTTGCTACTGAGACTCCAGTCTTAGAGCAGCCTATTAGTCAGGGCCCTGGTAGTCAAGGGTGCATTGAGGACATTGGTACTATCTTAGAGCAGCCTATTAGTTAGGACCCTAGTAGTCAAGGGCCTGGCATTGAGGACATTGGTACTGAGGAACATGATGGCTGACGGCTTTGTAATCACAAGTTTTGAACTTTGCAAGTTTTGAACTTCTATGTAAAGTGAATATCTAATAAAAAGTTAACTACTTTTTTTATTTCTTTACTCTCAATATTGTGTATAAAGATTGTTTATGAGGTCCATTTTATACTTAATGGTGTATTTTAAACTTTGTCAATGCATTTTTATAGTTAAGGGTGTTTTTTAATACCAAGTGAGGTGTATATGTACACCACTTACACATGAAAGGATTTATGTACACTACCTTTCTAAAAGAAATGGTCATAAAGGTGTGTGCACACCACTTATAAATAAAGGTGTTTATTTACACCACCTTTCTAAGAGAATTGGTCATCTTTTGATGTTCTTAGGTGATAGTAGCTCAATTCATAAGAAGTTATGAAGATGTTTATGTAGACCACCTTTGTAAGAGATTTGGTTATGCATTGATGTTCTTAGTACTTAATTACCAAATCTTTTGTTTTGAGTTGTCAAATCTAGTTCAAAAAACAACATTACTAGTATATCAAAAAATTTTGGAGTGTTTTTTAGTCCATTTCTCAAATTAGACTTTACACAAGTCCAAAAATTTTGAATAGTGTGTTCACATAGTGCTAAACATCTTGTAGTTCTAGCCATCTAGTGTCTACCAAACAAACCACCCCTCGGTCTTGTACTACAATGGCTTGAGTAGCTAACTCATCTGCCCTTTGATTTTCTTTTCTGTTTATATGAACAAACTTGCAAAAATCAAATTGACTACATAATACCATAGCCTTTTGATTAAGCTCCTTCAAATGAGGACTTCGTATCTTGTAATGCCCTTGCATTTGCTTTATAATAAGCTGAGAATATCCTCTTATTTTCAATTCTTTAACTTGACTTTGAAGACAACCCTCCAAACCAAGAATCAAAGCATTATACTCAACTGCATTGTTAGTGGTGATACCTGGAAGCTCTTGTCCTCTAGCGCATACTTCTTGACCTTTAGAATTCATCAAGACCATCCCCCCAGCTCCTTGTTGGCATGAAGGAATAAAAGCCCCATCAAAATACAAGACAAAAGCTATTGGTGGTGTCTCCCTTTCATCATTAATGTCTCCTTATCTTTCTTTTCTTCTCTTAGATCCTCCCGTCCTGTCAGCAAATCTACCATAGTGGACCTATTTCAGTGACAAAAGAGAAAGACAACTCTTGAAGCTCTAACAACCATTTTGCAAATCTTCCGCTAGGATTAGGCTTGCGACCTAGATATGCTAATATAGACTGAGAGATAAGCTGCTTCGACAAACAAAAGCGAACCTACTTTGTCAAAAGTACCTCTCATGCACGAGGTATTCGTAGTGCATCAAAGGACGTGAAGGATTGTATTTACAAGATAGGCGAGCTAGTGAGGTACTTTACATGATACAAAATGTGATGCATATCAATGCTCCATGCAAGGTGTTCATATTGCTAATATGGTGTACTTTTTCATTTCTAGGTATGTGAGCTCAAAGGAAATAGATCCCACCACGCTTGACAATGCTCGAGTTATGTCAATGGAGGTGGTTTGTTTAGTGGAGGAGACATTTCCACGTTCTATTCTCACAAGCCAACTACATCTCATAGTGCATTTGGTGGATGAGATTGCTATATGCGGTACTATACATGCACGATGGTTGTTCTTCCTGGAGCGCTTCATGAAGACCTTGAAGGGTTTCGTGAGACAAAATGCAAGACCCAAAGGTAGCATGGCCGAGGGTTGGTTGGTATAAGAGTCACTTGTATATATTTTTGAGTTTCTTGTTGATGTGGATAGCTCTCTCCCACGACTATGGAGAGATGATGAAGACCTAAGGATGCCCTCTATTGTGCCTCAAGGGAAAGGACGCAACAAAGCAATAGACACGGATTTGCTTAATAATATCAACCTCTATTGCGTGCTTAATAGTGATGTGATAAAAAGATGGGTGACAACATACGAGGATACAAAGGCAAGAAGACAAGAAGAAAGGGCCCTCTTTCGTACACACCACAGATCTCGTGTGCCATACCCTCAATATCTAAGAGCACTTCCAAAGGATATTCATGTGGATTGGCTACTTGACGAAATGGAGAAAGCAAAGAAAGACGAGGGGATGCATATCACAATGGAAGAATGGGAGTATGCTAGGGGATGCATGAGCAAGGTTGGTATATAGAATGTTATGCATAAGATAGGAGCTTTCAATAATTTAGATTGCTTATTTCATTGATTTTGTCTTTGTGTAGTGCACTATGTTCAATGCTATATGGTGTGAGGGCAAGCATTTTCGAACACAACGGATTGATGATAAGAGAAATACACAAGATTGCAGTGTTATTGCTAGCTTTGAGGGAGCCAATGGAGCCATGGATGATTATTGTGGCATAATCCAAGATATTATCAAGCTTGACTTTCGACGCTTCTTTGTGTATGTTTTGGATGTAAAGTGTTTTAAGGACATGGTGGAAAGAGGCCCTAATGCAACAATCAAATGCCATGCAAGTGGCTTTGTAACTATTGACTCCACAACGTTTTGGCAAAGTAAGAAGGACACACTAGTACTACTGCAACAATGTAAACAGGTACTGTACACACATATAAAAATACTCACTTTTAAATATTTGATACCTTCGATGAAAGGAAAATAACATGATTGTATTTGTGTTTGAACTAGGTTGTCTATCAACCAATGGTGGCATGTCATACCTATTATGCCACGTTCCAAAGTGATGTATAGTACATTTACTAATATGGAGCGTATGGAGGATGATCATGGCCATGGAGGTGATGATGACCGTGATACAAGAGAGGAGGATGATCATGAGATAGGAGATACAGATATTGAGGCCATTACCTGTGAGGATGAGCCTACCATTGGTGATGCTAATTTCAATGAGCACATGAGTAGCACAAGTAGTAGTGGGTTGAATGTATTTGTAGATCTAAACACTTGTTTGGATTTTGAAATAGATAGTTTGGCAAGGGTTGATCTCATTGAGGATGAGATCCATCATTGATATTGGCAAAACTATTTTACATATTGTCTCATTCTCCTCACCTCACTTAATTTTAGTACATGTGGGTTTGCAAAAAACCATTGATGTTTTTGTTAAAATTATGTGCTTTGGTAATCATGGTCCATGTCAAAGCCAATCTCAATATCAATGGAAATTCTAGAGAGCTATTATGAAGATGTTTTTGAACACCTCTATGGCTCACAAGATGAATCTCACTGAAATGGGTTTGGAAGTTTACTATTTTTTTGATGATAACGTAGTTTAGACACTGATATTCTATTAATTGTTTGAGAATGTAATTGATATTTCATACTTCATGAATGGCAATCTAGTCTATTTTCACATATTTCTCCTCTTTTTGCATGGAGACAGGCTACAATTTCTTCCAAAACTACCATTATAGGAATTGCATTTTCCCCGAATGCTCATAACAAAGCGAGTCTCAACATCAGTGGGAATTCCAGAGAGCTATTATGAAGGTGTTTTGAACACTACTATGGCTCACAACAACACAAAGCAACTATAGAGTGAGCATTCTCATTTGAAATTCTCTAAAACACCATTTAAAAAATGCAAAGATTGTAATTGATAACCATGAATATTGCAATGACAACATACAGGCTCTTTAACTTGACGAAGTGTTTTTAGAGGAGAATGAATGCAAGATATGTAGTTGATGTAAAATCAAGTGGCAATGACAAGCGTTTGATGTAAAATTAGGTGGCAATGAGACAATAATTTATCGTGCACTTTCAATGTTTAGACTAACTAGCATTATTGGAAATTGATAAGTTTACATGTCATGTTGATTACTCATTGCAAAGGAAAGAATTACACTTTATGGTGAAAACATAATTTCTTGTTGATGCACCATTGAAAGCTTTGAAATAAATCATGATTCCAAAGAGACTCTCAATTTCTAGCCCAAGTGGGGAGAGTGGCACTAGTGCCAGCTCTCCACAATCCATTGGAAAGAATGGCACGAGGGACACTCCTTCAAAAATCCATTATGAATTTAGTTATGAGCATGTTTGCATATTATTCACACACAACAATTACTCACCAATTTACACTGCTAGCAAGAAAGTAGTAATTCCCATAAGTAATGAATGCATAAAGAAATACAATGTTCTTATTCAAAACTCATAGTCTGCAAATAGCTCCTCTCCTGCATGTATATCATCTATGTATTCAATACAAATGTGACCATATTCTACACCATGGGGTCATACCAAGGTGGAGCGTTATAAGAAAATACATAACAAATGTTTGTCTTTGCATTGGTACTTCTATTAATGTTAATAAACCTTGCCACATTACCATATTGAACATCACCAAAAATATGCACCATACCCTTCATAGGGGCAATAGGGTCTTCTTGGATGGAGTACATCCTTAGCCTTGGTTGAATTCTACATAATTCCTTCCAATCTCTGTAGGAGTACTTGTCATCTTGATAATGGAGAATAGTAGTCCCTCTCTTGATGAAGTCATGCACAAACAAGCCCAAGACAACACCTGTAATGGTTGACTCATGCACCTCAAAAGCCACATTTTGGATCTAGAACACTTCATTGTTGATAGGGATAGGTAACTTTGGTGGTCCAAATGGATCTCTACTCAAGCATTATTTGAACGTATATCACTTTACATCACAAAAGACAATTCCAATTAGCTGCAACAATAGCAATTATATATACTTGAGAAAAAATCAAAAAACACTTTGACATATGTACCTTCATGCAAAATATGCATTATGTAGTCAGTTTATGTAGGCCTTAGCAATATTTTTCTTGATATAGAGACCTTTGTACCCTAGGTCTATAGCCAATTGAGAAACTTACGTAGAATTCATGTTACAGATTTGTGGAGCATTCCTTAAAAGTCTTATTTGGGATGCATTGAGTTCAGGCACCTGGCCATCACCACCATGGGTTTCCTTAGGGTGTACACCCTTTGGTTCTATATTATCACCTATAGCCCTCTCTCTTAGTTGATCTCCAAGAGCAAGATTTCTTGTTTTATATTCCATTCTTGACAATGCATGATTTTTCTCCCTCTGTACATTAATTACTTTCTTGACAAGGTTGAAATCCTTATGGCCTTCCATCATAGGTAATTGTCCATACTAATTTGTCTCGATCATGCTGCGCACATCTTTAGCTTCATTGAGTTGTAGTAAGTATAGCATCAACTCTCCCAATACAATATTATCATCCTTGTCTTGTACATCAAATGTTAAAGGAAATTTGCAATTTGATGGAAGGCTTGACGGAGGGCTAACGCAAGCCTTGTATGGGGAGTCATCAACAAGGATTGTCCTTCTAGCATCACATCCAAATGCCTTTGAGATTTTTGCTAAGGGTTTGAACATTTCCTCAACACCAACCTTGTCGGGCCTATTTATCCTCATCTTACTATAAGTGTAGCATCCTTGCTAAGACCATATCATAAAGAAAGGGAGGCTCTCATTTGCATAATTTTGTGGATTTCCTACCATATCAAGTACGTTATGCTCCATTGGAATTGACCAGATACCTACATTAAATCTTTGTAGCACAATTTTAAGGAATTCTATGCACCCAAGACGAGCAACCATATAACTATTTTTGCCATGCATAATAGACGGATGTATTGGTGACTTGAATAGGCAGTGACTCAATAGCAAGCCATTCAATTCTAATATGATTTTTATTCGTGGCATTTCCAAGGAAATTGTGTGTGGATGTAGATCCAAATTTTCCTTGAAGTTGCTGGATTTTGACTCATCCAAATTGTCAGGTGCTACGTTTTCATACATGTTTGCAACAACAATAAGATTATCTAGTCTTGTCCCCAATGTTGAGATAGTATGTTCATCCATGTTCTCTTCTAAAGGAGCATAACAGTATTACCATTTCTACATAACCTCAAAGAGAGAATGGCACTAGTTCCATTCTCCATATGAGGTCACATTGAACTTCAATAGTAGCTCTTATCTATAACCCCACATAGGGAGAATGACACTAGTGCCATTCCCCATGTCATTATATCACACAATTTCATCATACCACATGTTTAATCTCTTTAATATAATGAGAGTATGTGCAATCGATAAAATCTATAAAAGTCATATTATTATATTGCTAAAATTCTTTTGAAGCTGTATATACAAAGAATAAATGAGTAGCTAAAGACCTTCTTGCTCCAAATCTTCCAACGTAATGTTTGGGATAGCTTCAAGTTTTGCTTCAGTTAAAGGTCGCAAGTCCTCAATGTGATGCCCACGCTATTTTATTCCTTCATCTATAGGTGAATCATCTCTATGTGTCTCGAGGGCCTCTCAATGCTAGACCAAATCTTAATATGGGGATTATCTAATGCATGTGCCACAAACATAGCCTCGAACTCTGTCGCTCATCATCAGGATGTCTTCACCAGTGCGATCACTTTTCTTTTGCTTGACAATGCCTCTAATGCCACACCTCCATTAGTAAATATGATAACAACAACTTCATGTTCCTTGCTAAAATAGCACCACCTGATGCACTCTTTAATTATACCATGCTTCACAGTGGCCTCTTTTTCATACTCATCGTCCTCATCAGAATAAAGAATATTTTCCTCAATTATTGTGTATGGCCTTGTGTTTTCTAATAGGTTCTCAAATCTATAAAACCCATCATGTGAGCTTACAAATGACAAAAAATAGAAGGTCTCAGACGAGTCTCAGACAAACCCTTTTGTGTGCTTTCCGATTCATGAATAACACCCACAAACTTCTATGCCAAAATCAAGCCTACACCTTTTCTTCCTTGAGATTTACCATCTTTGTCATTGTCAAAAATGATAGCAATACATACTATGATGGAGTGGCAATGGTCTCCATCAAACCATAAAGCAACTTATTGAAAGAATACTTATCCCAACACATGCCTTTGGCAGATCCCTCTAACGTGTTAAGCATACACAAGCTAATTAGAAGCCGTCCCTTGGAATGATGTGTTAGAAAGTTCTCCCCCTCCATCTCCATGTTCACCTAGATAAATGTCCAAGGAAAACAAGAGTGCGATGTAGACTTGCTACCCTCTAGTGAACTAATCACCCAATCAACATAGATTGACACAGCTTCTGGGAAATTAGGTGTGGACTTGCCAACTTGCAGCTTCTCTCTGACCCATGACTCACATGAACCCTTGAAGCTCTGATAAACAATTCAATAAATTTTGAAGTAAGTTGCAAGGGTGTTGGCATGTTTGATGTTGGGGCAAAGTGTGGTGTAAGTTGAACTCCTTGATGAGCACTTCTTTCAATGATCTATCGTGATTAATCTCCGTTGCCTATTGAGACATTTTAATGGAGTCCCTGTCTTTTCTTAACTTGACCACGACAATTCCTTTAGACTCAATCTCTGCTTGAAGTGCACGTGTTAAATTACATAGCGTAGTGGAATAGAAACTGAACAAAGAATAGAGAGTACACAGCAAACTGGAGATGAACAAAATTTTCCTTCAATACTGATGTAGTATAAATGATGGCTCCGTCCACCCATGAACTCCCACAGTGGAGCTTAGATGGCGATCTAGACATATACTAGGTGAAGAGCTACTAGCTAGAAGATCTCTGCTGGAAGATCTGATCTGGTACAATGGACTGGAGGTCACCTCTTTATAGCTATGAGGGCAGTAGTCAGATCAACATAGTCAGTGGAACCGACAAGTCAACCTAGTCAGTGGAGCTGACTAGTCAACATAGTCAATGGAACCGACTAGTCGTCCATGCAATATTCAAGGAATATTCCCTATACCGTCGCCAGATCCCAGCAAGAGCAAGGGGCTCCCACACAATCACCTTTCTACCATCAACGGTCTGATTGATAGACCTCATCTGACATGCAAGTCAGGATCCATCCAATGTCCCGGGCTCACACATGGCTTCTCCTCGTATGGGGGCCTTACAACTTGAGCACCTTGGACCACTAGTGGTTACCAGGAGGGTGGGGCATTGAGCATATCTAACAGCATGTACATCATCATCTTCCAATCCTAGCAAACACATCATATATGTACTTGTGGGAATTTTGACCCTGAAGATCACCATGCTTCACCAAAGTCAAAATCCTAATCCATCGTTTGTAGATGTATGTGACCATGTGTGTGTCCTTGGTAGCAAAGTTCACACCTATCGACACGCTTGCGACTCCTACAAAATTCTTAAAAAAAAACAAAATCATCTTAGACATTCTTCTAATTCAAATCATGCAATAGAGATAAGAATGGCACTAGTGCCATTCTCCCATTACCATGTCAAAAACATGACTTGATAACAAGAAGAATGGCACTATTGCCATTCTCACATCAGGGAATCTACACTACTATCACTTCTTTTACAAAGCCATAAACATTCTTGAAATAAATAATCATAGAAAACAAAGTTTATTACTCACATCCTAACTTTGTCTATCTTTATACCCTTTGACAAGCCCTTGGGGGTGGTTTTCTTGGTTGTCTGAATGCAACCCACTACACCCTTAGGTGTTGGAAGATATCAATATATGGCTAATTTTTCAAAATGGTATGTGCCTCCGTGTTGGCCATTGATGATATCTTACAACTTTCTTTAACTGGTGAATTGACAATAATTCTCGCCTTCCTCCATGTATAGAAACCTTTTCGTTGATTGAAGGCTTCTCCATGTGCTTTAGTTATAAACATCCTTGCATCATAAATCAAATGCTGCCCTGCAAGAACCCAACAATTATACTCCTTAACTTTTATATTGGCGTCGAAAGTTTGCATGCCCTAATAAAAATAAATGTTTGAAACATTCGCCAGGATTTGAAACTTTTATGCAATTTTGTATAGACTGCAATGAGGATCAGTTTTGAGCTCTTGTGAGCATTGTCTTATTCATGTATTTGGTGGGCTTCAACTCCCACAACGTACAAACAATATGGCCAAGTCAATAATAAATCACCACCCTTGATAGTTGCCAGGAAGATCGGGTCCCAACAACGGACCGTGTGTTGTGTCTCATGTCCACATTTTTACTCATTCCCTTTCGTCTTTTCGAAACTTGATAAAATGCTAGGATTCAAGTGGATTTACATTTTTTCCTTCAAAATTCAAAATAAAATATAATAAAAAGTACTACAGTCTACTAATATCATGGAACTAAAAGAATGACCCTAAAAACTTTTGCCAAGATTTTATATTAATATATAAGCATAGCTTCGATAAAAACATCCCTGTATGGAAGGATTTCACAAGATTTCTACTATGTTGTCCAATGCTTTCAAAACATGTACTCTCAGAGTTCTCACATGAGAATGGCTTCCATATTAGTGATACATTGATATAACTTTTTCGAATAATTCCAGTGCATATTTGATCGACTCCATGATTCAAGGACAAAAACCTTCGTGCCTTTGAGCCCCCCATGGAAACTTTATTTGGAAGTTTTCCTAATTTTCTTGAGAGTTGTGTGTCTTTGGATAGCTTTACATTCACTCCATGTAGACCCATGCTTGAGAGAAGAGCTTAGAGCCTTGCTATACATGATGCCACTCTCTCTTCCAGTTTCATGTTCCATAAATGTACTATGCACAAGTAATGCAACTTATTAATGAGTTGCATATCGACATGAAATACATTAAAAAACACTCTTTTTAATGGGATGTTTAAAATTGGATCCCATTTTTTATCAATCTTGATCTTGATTGGATACAGCATCCTGATCGCAATTCATTAACCCATTTCTCCAGCACATCTATTTGTTAGCATCATCATTTACCGATTTAGTCATCTCATCTTTACCATTCCCAAAGTCTTTTAGGACTCTTTTTATTTTCCCTCAGTTTCTCTTGTGCTTGTGTTGTTACTCACTTAAAGTTGTTGTGAGTGCATATAAAAAAGGTAGGTATATGTTACATTTACACTGAATTCTATTCCAAACATACACATCAACTTTCTAAGGTCTCCTGTCATGTTCCATTCAACGTTAAAGGATTCAAGCGCTTCACTTTGAAGAAAATCTCCTTTTATCTAGGTATCTATGACACTTTTACTTGGATATCTATCAAAGACTCATTTCAAGAAAAGTGTGTCTCCTCAGGAAGTTCAAATGCAGCAAGCAACAAATGTGTCTTTCCAATTGCACACTAAATTCTTCTCTAAATTCCTTTGATCTTGGCATGTGTAAGGTTTTGGTCCATCAAAGTAATACTAACCCTCTCTAACTTGTGCCCTTTAAAAACCTCACACTCATCCAATTTGATAACAAAAACTAACTTTCCTAGCCCAAATTTACCCATGGCATACCGTAAGAAAACATGATATATCACATGTCAAATGTTTCCAAAAGCTACTACATGGCGGACACGTGGACATGCATGGCATCAAACAGTGTGGGGTAATATACTAAGACTACATGCTATGAATACAAGATTAATACGAATACCATGTAATGTTTCAAGATACCACAAAATAATGGCTTGGTCGAACAGATTTCATGTGACGAGCATGTGACTAATGGAAAAAAATGTGGGTTTTGCATTTCACATTTTAAATTTAAAAGACTAAATCGGTAATTAAACAATACCTAAAAGAGCCCTGGATGGTTGAAAGTCATCGAATTGACTTATCTTTAAATTCTTTAAAATTAAGAAGATATGGATCTTCAAAGGTGGCTATTTTTCTTTAGTTGGGGATCTATTTGTGAAAAACACTCTCAAAATCAGAAAAGCGGGTCTCCTACTACTAGAAAAAAGACTCATTTTGAAATAAAGACAATTTAGATTGACCTTTTTAGACATAGATTTTGAGGCTGAAATTATAATTATTATTCTATCTCTGATTGAGGATGAGATTGTAACTCAGATTTCGATTGTGAATGAGATCACAATCAAGATACTAGAGAGATTGAGCATAGGGTGGTATTTCCTTGGTACTTTTCACTTCCAATCGAAAGTGTTTTCTTTAGATAGCTTGTACATTAAACATTGACATATAGATTTAAAACTAACTTCATATTCGATTTTGCAAGGAATGGTGATACGAAACTTCTATCACCAAGAAACTTATTTATGATGCTTGTGTGAAACACAAAGTGCTTTTTGCTTATCATTGTGGTACAAAGCGAGTTTCATTTTCTATTTAAATGGTATATTTTAACACCACCTCTCCAAGAAAGTACTCATCTTTTGATGCGTCTTATGATTAAAAACAATTATTAAAATTACCTTGTCCAGGTTGTTTGAGAAAGATCTTTTTGTTTTGCCAGAGATCAAAGTGCATTTATGCATCACCTCTCCATTAGAATACTCACCAAGCTTAGTAGTTCCATATCTTAGTTCCACATATTTTTGCTTTGGAGAGAGCTTAGAAAATACTAAGAAGTACTGTCTTAATTGTAATTTGACTTTTCTTTGGTCCAAATTTGAAAGTGGACATTACACAAGTTGAAAATCGTTGAATACTCTGTGCCTCGTTTTTCAGCCATGCTAGGTGAGAGCAATACACACACGGCTCAAGTTGTTCTAAAGGGAATCGTGTCGGTGTGTCAACCTTTTCTTTTCTTCGAGTGGATCCGGATGCCGTGACGCTTTATGACTCTTTACATGATGAGATGTGGTCCTTGAGGGAGTGACAGGATGTGGTTTGACAGCCACAAGGACTGTTTGAATTCTTATGAAGTCCGTATAAACTTCCAAGGGGGTGAGAATCGAGATATTTTAGGCTCTAGAGTCGAGCTAGAGTCTAGAGTCCAAAGTAAGTTACCAGATATCATATGACAGTTGGAAAGCGTCAACGGTGGGTCATCTGACAGATATATCATGTGACAGTTGGAAAGCGTCCAAACTTCAATCACGCGCCTCCATCTTTGCCTATGACAAGGCTTCCAATGAATCCTTCAAGTCTTGAGATTTCCCTCCGCCAAATTCCTGCAATAGTCCCATGTGTCGAGCTTTGGCACAACCTTGCCTGCAGGAGCTTCGCCCAGTTGAGCTCACGTTCTGATCACAGACCCTTTGAACATTCTATTCAAACCTCTACATGCAGCTCTCAATTCAGTTTACCACCTCTGGTTCTGAGTAATTCCTCTTCTGGGCTGCACCCCATATTAGTACTGATGAGAACGTCCTAGTCACGAACTCTGGTGCTTTCCTGAACAGAAAGCTTTAGATTCCACTTCATACCCAGGCTTTCTCTCAGTAATCCTTGGGCTACACCTCTAGAGTCAAACGCCATTCACGGCCTTAAGAGTTTTTGGAGCGCTTTCCGTCACCTCTGCGAACGAGGGCAAGCGCATGGTGCAGGTGAAAACTCCCGCTGTATTCCGATCCCCCTCAAACAAGCTTGGGAAACAGTTCTAATCGTCTGCAATTAAACTCGCTTACTGACATCCGAGGATTTGCAAGTCCGCATTGTTTCGAGCACTTTGGCGCGGAATTCAGCGTAGAATTTTCACCTGGCACCATGCGCTGGCCACAGATCTCAACGCCTACACGCGACGAAATCAAGAACAAAATGTGGGAAGGTAGGTCCTGTTGTGCCAAGAGAGAGAGAGAGAGAGAGAGTGAGTTTTGTGTTTCTCAAAAACGGTTTTGCCTCTGTTAATCTGTACGTAATCTTTCAATCTAAAAAACAAAGGGCATGTAAGCAAATTTTTCTTATGCCTATGTTTTTCCCCACGTTTATATCTAGTTCATGCACTATTACACACATATCATTGTAAATGCATCAATTAATATAGGATTAATGTACACACTATGAACATACTAGCTATAAACATGACTCTCATGATTTTTAGGAGCATTCATCTATACAAGTCCAACATTGAGGAGCTTCGAACCTGCAAATATCGCTATCATTTCATACATTGCATTGTGTGACATATGTGACTTTTTTTTCCCAATGTTAAATTGTGTGATATATGTATAATAATGATTGATAGCATTCTTATCATGCATTACTATGTGTTCAATAAATCTTGAGTTTTTGGTTAGTTTCTTATCTTAATATGTAGCCTTTACCATCAATGAATTCAATACCTTCTTCCTGAATGCTCATGTTGCAAGTAATAAAATTTTCAAATGTACCAATACTACAATTTTTGCTTGGAGATGGAGGGTGTTTTGATGTCTACAGATTCTCTCTATTGAGAAAATTTTTCGCTACTCAGGTACAACATTGTATAAATCTTTTATGTTAATATAATTACAAAATTTCCTGCTTCAAAACAAAATTTGCCCATTATTTTGCCAAAAAATCCATCTTATAGGTGTGCCTTTCGCAATATGTTATTAAATTTCTTTCAAACCCAAGCTATTCCCTCAAGTCTATTTGGCAACCTCCTCTAGGAATGGTCTCTCTTTAAACAAGCTATTAAATAAAAGTATTTTTTGCATTTTGTCAAAAGGTGTAAGGATCGATGATGAGTACCATCACTATACTTGCTCGTAAGATGTAGATACTTTTATTTAAACATGCAATAAATGTTCAAGGTTTGAAGTAAAACTTATTAGCTAGAATGAAATTTCAAGTTAACACCATACTTAGATAATTCTTCAAAAATCCCAACTCCTAGGGTGGCCATGTTGGGAGAAATTACAAAGTATGAAAATTTACATTTACAAAGGTGTTCAGAGTAAATATAATCCTGACTTTGAGGTAATATGCACCAACTCCCAACCTTTGAGGGTGAGTTTTATTTGTAAGAAAATAATACAACGTCTGTGCTCAATAGATAACACGATCTCGTACGCAAGAGAGAAAACAAGATAGTATGGAGAATCAAAAATTTGATTACTGTAGAACTGATACAATAGATGGCACTGCCTCCCAACTGTGCGCTCCTGTGAAAGAAGCTTCGATGGCATGCCGGAAAAAGAAGAAGACGGAGGCTGGATGCTAAGAAATCAAGGTTGATGTAGCCAGTGATGAAATGGGCTTCACAGGCTTGCCCTTATATAGTCACCAGTCGTAGTTGATTAGGCTCAATTGGGTGGCCGACCCAGTCCACCCAAAAGGGTCGACTGGGGGTCGATCCTGAAATAGGCCACCGACCATGCGATAGAACCAGTGCACAAAACAAAGCAACCGGCCCACAGCAATCCAGGATCATTTGAGGCTCCAAACGGGCCCCGCAACCCGAGAGTGGGCTGCCCCGAGAAATGCTCCATCTACCCTCAGTGCGGTCAGTCAAGGGATGCCTTCTCGCACTTGCATGTAGCCTAGTTGGCGGTGTGCCAACTCTATCTGAAGCCGTCCAGCCATCAGGCCACATATGGCCCCCATCTGGTGTCCAAACCAGGACCTACCGGATAACCGAGCTACTCAAATGCCTTCTCCTCATATGGGGGGGTTACAAGTAGAGTTAGCGGGTTCCCACGTAGTTACATGAGAGTGGAGCATTGATATCTAACACCCCCCCTCAATGTCCACCTGCAAGTGAACTTACTTTTTCGGCCCAATGCCAAGTCAATGAAGATGCCTCTCTAGCAAGTCTCTTCCAAGAGCCTTCGTGAAGATGTCCGCAGCATTCTCTGTAGTCAGACAGTACACTAAGTCGACCTCTCCATCCATGATCAGCTAGCGTACAAAGTGATATTGAATCTCAATGTGTTTTGTGCAAGCGTGGAACACTGGGTTCTTTGCAATCACCATGCAACTCTGATTGTCACATGATAACTGCATAGGCTTGTTCTACACTGCACCCATGTTCGCGAAAATCCTCCTCAACCACATTGCTTCGCAAGAAGCAAAGCATGCAGATTTGTACTCGGCCTAGAAGAAAGAGCAATTGTGGTTTGCTTCTTGCTAACCCATGAACAACTCCAGATCCAAGTGAGAAACAGTACCCTGTCACTGATCTCCTGCTGTCCACGTCTAGGAGCCCAATCCGAGTCACAGAATCCAGTCAAGATGTTGCCCTTGGTATAGGTGATGCCATAATCAAGTGTGCCTTTGATCTATTTCAGCACCCGCATCCCTGCCCTCCAATGGTTCTCCCGGGGCTTATTCGAAAACCCCCTTAGTACACTAGTCGCAAAACTGATGTCCGACCGTGTGTCGCACAGGTAAATCAAGCTGCCCACAAGCCTTCTGTACTTTGCTTCGTCCACTAGTGGTGATGAATCCTCGTTTGAGAGCTTCGCATCAACCTTCATAGGGGTACCAACTGTTTTGCACTCAGCCATGCCATATGTCTTCAGTATCTCTCCAGCATACTTCAGCTGTGAAATGAAGATCTGTTTTGGCTCTTGCCAAACTTCAATCCCAAAACAAAAATGCATCAGTCCGAGGTCTGTCATTTCAAACTCTCTTCCTAGCAAATGCTTTGTCTGAAGATCTTCTCTTTATGGTTCCCTGTTATGACAAGGTCGTCCACATAAAGGGCCACGATCATACACCTGCCTCCTTCTCTGAAGATATACAAATTTGCATCAGATGGGCTCCTCCTAAACCCGTTTTGCAGAAAGTAGGCATCAATTCACTGGTACCACGCTCGTGGGGCCTGTTTAAGCCCGTAAAGTGCCTTCTTCAGTTTGCAGACTTTACCTTCTGAACCGGGGATCTCAAAACCTGGTGGTTGTTCCACGTATACCTCCTCCTTGAGATCTCCATTCAGAAGGTGGATTTCACATCCATCTGAAACACGGGCCAACTTCCCTGGGCAGCTAAAGTCAAAACACTGCGAATTGTGATTAGTCGAGCTATGTGAGCAAAAGTATCTTGATAATCAAAACCTATGGAGCCATACTCCGATTGCATAGCCTCCATCCACCTATCATTGCCTTGTGCCTCTTCAAGACACTTGGGTTCATCAGCATGGATCACTTCTGTCAACAAAGCATAGTTGACCAAGTGTTCCTGCGCCCTTCTTTGCTCCTCTAATCTCTTGGACCGGTGGTGTTCGGATGGTTCCTCCTCAATGGCTGGAGGTTCTATGCCATCCAAAAGCTGCTTTACCCACTTCGGGAATGACCGTTGCCATTGTGGTTCTATAGGCTCTTCTTCATCTTCTTTGTCTTGAATCCTGCCAAGCACCGTTGGGGGAGTTCGATCTACTATTGGTGGCGGTACTGGATGGTTATCTTGGCCTGGTTTTCTGGGAAAGAAGCATCCTCCTCCAATTGATGCAGCTATTCTTAGAAGACCACATCGCGACTTATAATTACCTTCTTAGTAACAGGGTTATAGAGATGGTAATCCTTCGCCTCTTCGCTGTAGCCTAAGAAAATACACTTCTGGCTCTTCGGTTCCCATTTGGTCCTGGTAGCATCAGAGACATGCACAAAAGAGTCACATCCAAAAACTCTGAAATGTGCAGCTGAAGGTTTCTTACCAGAAAAGGCTTACAGTGGAGTCATCCCATTCACAGCCTTCGTGTAGCTGCGATTGAGGATGTAAACTACAGTGTTACATGCTTCAGCCTAGAAAGTCTTTGGCAAATCTTTTCCTTTCATCATACTCCGGCCCATTTCGCAGATGACGCGCATCTTGCATTCTGCTACTCCATTTTGCTGTGATGTATGTGGTGGGGGTTCTTGCCTCTTAATTTCATGACTTTTCCAGTAACTTTCGAATTTAGTCAATGTGAACTCTCCACCTCTGTCTGATTTCAGCTTCTTCACCTTCCTCCGCGATTCTTTCTCGACCATTACATGCCATTCCTTGAACCTACTGAAAGCCTCGTCTTTTGTCTTCAGGAAGTATATCCATATCCTTCTACTGTAGTCATCAATCAGTGTCATGAACTAGAAGGAACCACCCAAAGCTTCCATCTCCATCTTTCCGCAGAGGTCCGTGTGAACGAGCTCTAGAGGAGCCTTTGCCCTACTGGCCTCTTTAGGAAAGGGCTGCCGATGCTGCTTGCCCATCATGCAAGCTTCACATACATCGGGCAGATCTGAAATTTCTGGTAGGTCTACAATCATTCCACTTTTATGCATCTCCTTCAAAGAACTAAGGTTTAGATGATCAAGCTTCTCATGCCACAGCTTAGTGTTCTTCACATCCGCTCAAGCACTGAAAGCTGAGAGTTCATAAATGTTGTTGCGCCGTGTACCTTTACCAACGACCTTCCCTTGAAGATCCAGGATCTGTGCACCATTCTTATTGAATTGAACTTTGAGGTCCCGATCCGTGATCGCAGAAACGGACAAGAAGTTCCTCTTGATATCTAGCACATAAAGAACATCAGACAACTATTTTACAACTCCATCTGACTTGAGAGCAATCGTACCTTTTCCTTTTGCTAGACATTTTGCATCATTGCTGACTGCTACCATGATGTCATTCCCTACCGGCTGCAGAGAGGTATAACAATCCTTCTGACTGGTCATGTGGCATGATGCACCATTGTCAATGATCCAAGGTTCATCCGTAGGTACATGAACTGCCTTCGTGCAAATCTCCTCAATTGCGATAAACAACTCTATTGGTACTGCTTGCGTGCTGTTGCAGGACTCTTTCTTTACTCTATTTTTCTCATTTGCAATCTTCTTTCGGCACTCATTCTGCTTGTGCCCTGCCTTGTTGCAATAGAAGCACTTGATCTTCTTCTTTCTCTTTTTATCATCAGAAGAAGATGGGTTACCAGAGTCCTTACCCTTACCTTTCTTTGATCCGGTCCAGAAAGCCGAGTCTTCTCCAATCCTCGTCCTTTGACGCATCTCCTCCTCCAGAAGCATTGCGCTAAAATCCTCAAAGTTGAGGGGTGGATTTCTATTCTACGTATTCAACGCTGTAACAAGACCATCGTACTTTGATGGGAGAATCCGTATGCACCTTTGTGCTAGATTCTTGCTGGTGATGGTGATGCCAATCGCAGTCATCTGATCGCGCAGATTCTTCACCCTGGTGATGAACTTCTCTGCCGCTTCAGACTCAGACAACTTCTCGTTCGTGAATTGAGTCTCCAAATTCTGAATCCGCGTCTGATTCGTGGTCTTGTACTGAGTTTTCAAGACCGCCCATGCCTCCTCCGCTGTGGTGACATGTTGAGTTAACGCCATGATGGAATCACTAACACTACAGACAATAGAACACAGTGCATATGCATTTCTTCTTGTCCATGCGAGAATCTCATCCGCAGTTAATACTATCTGTTGTCCTGCATTGGCTGGATCCAGTAAACCGGCCTCACGTCCACCCCAGTAGTAGTGTCCCAAAGCTCATATGTGCTTAGGATGGTCTTCATCTTGAACTTCCAGAGAGGATTGTTAGTGCCATCCAACTTTCTGCATTCGCCGAACGGTGGGATTCGCAGTCTTGCAGGCTGGGCCATCTCTCACAATCTGCTCGCAAACAGAAACACACTACTAAATCTTCTTGCTAGAGTCCAAGCTCTGATACCACATAAGAAAACAATACAAAAACTGTGCTCAATAGATAATAGGATCTTGTATGCAAGAGAGAAAACAAGATAGTATGGAGAATCAAAAATTTGATTACTGTACAACTGATACAATAGATGGCGCTGCCTCCCAACCGTGCGCTCCTGTGAAAGAAGCTTCGATGGCATGCCAAAAATAGAAGAAGACGGAAGTTGGATGCTAAGGAATCACGGTTGCTGTAGCCAGTGATGAAATGGGCTTCACGGGCTTGCTCTTATATAGTCACTAGTCGTAGTCGATTAGGCTCAATTGGGTGGCCGACCGAGTCCCTGCCCAAAATGGTCGACTGGGGGTCAGTCCCGAAATAGGCCATCGACCATATGATAGAACCGATGCGCAAAACAGAGCAACTAACCTACCATCTCCGTTCGGCTCACAGCCATCCGGGATCATCTGAGGCTCCAAACGAGCCTTGCAACTCGAGAGTGGGCTGCCCCGGGAAATGCTCCATCTACCCTCAGTGTGGTCAGTCAAGGGATGCCTTCCCACACTTGCATGTAGCCGAGTTGGTGGTGTGCCAACTCTATCGGAAGCCGTCCAACCATCAAGCCACACATGGCCCCCATCTGGTGTCCAAACTAGGACCTACCGGATAACCGAGCTACTCAAATGCCTTCTCCTCATATGGGGGGCTTACAAGTAGAGTTAGCTGGTTCCCGCGTAGTTACATGAGAGTGGATCATTGATATCTAACATTATTTACTCCTCAACTCCATTTTGTGAACCTTATTGGTATATGTAAACACCTTTCCTTCACATTTTTTGAATTTGCTTTGTTGTGTGTGTATTCATTTCAAAACCTTCAAAGCTGAGGCTCGACAAGTGGTGTTGTACTTCCTTGACCATGAGAAATTACTTGGTATACTCAAGAATCACCCACTTGTGAATAACACACTAGAGCTTCTAAAGCCAGATGAAACACATTTCAGCACACTATATATTGATGGAGCGTCTACTACAACTGAAGCTACAAGGACATGTAACCAAAATGTTTTTCAATGCATATGCTGCAAAGTGGATAGCAGAGCCACACTGGAGTGGCACCCACATAGAATTCATCGATTGAAAGATGCTTTGTAATAGTCCTACATTTTGGAAGAGAATATCTGATGTGGTGGAAGCAATGAAGCCTATCTAGTTCCCAATCTGCAAGCTAGATGTGAAATGGCCAAGCATGGGAAGCACTTATATGGCTTGGTGGACTACCTAGAAGGATGTTTTGGAGGAAGATGCAAGGCTTGGTGAAGGTGTTTATTCTTTGAATCGATGCACCCTATTGCAAAAACGATGAAACCAAGCCCACAACTCTATTCACTATTCCCATCATATATTAGCTCCACATTGGTGGGAATATTGTATAGAGATGGATGTGCAAATTATGTAGTCTTGGCATGATCTTCTTGGATGTTTCTTTGAGGATATGAATGAGTATGCCTCTGCTATTAAGGAACTCTCTACTTTTCATAATAGAGAAGGGTTGTTTGCCTATCCCAAAATCAAGGAATTAGTGAAAGATATCCTAGCATAGAGATGGTGGGAAGAGGGTGGAGCATCCACGTCTCATCTGCAAGCCCTGGCCATGAAAGTATTGTCACAACCTTGTAGCAACTTTTCTAGTGAATGAAACTTAAGTAACTATAAGTTTGTACATTGGATCACAAGGAACCACTTGACATCAGAGAGATCAAAGAAACTTGTATACCTCTTTGCAAATGGTAGAGTGTTGGATGATGTAAAAGGGGTGTGCAGTGATGGTGATATGCCAAAGTGGGTATACACAGATCTTCGAGATCCCTTGCATGATGCTCTTGTGCTGACACATCTTGAACCAAATTCTAGTGATTCAAAAGAAGAGGTGGTGGCATGATGTACATTGGTATGTGCTAATAAGCAATGTGAAGCACTCTGAAATGAATGCACTCTACAAATATGCAATTCGATTATGCAATGAAGTAATGGGTGCAGGGATTGGTAGAGGGATTTCTAATAATCAAGCCCATAAAATTTTGATCATGGTTACAAATGTGGCATCCTTCTTTGATATGTTGAAGTGTGGCATGTTGATGATATGAAGTTGTAATTTGGCATTGTTCCTCATGTCATTTTCAATATCTAACCTTTCTTTAGATTGTCAGAGCAACACATTCAAGTGATTCATTTCAGCAAGGAGTTGCTCATTCTCACTCACTACCCATCGGTATTCAAACATGGCATATCAAACTATGATGCTGGGAAAAGTGAGATCTGTTAAATATGCTCAATGCCCCACCCTCCTGGTAACCACTATGTGCATGATTTAATCGAGGATGGGATAGTGGAATTGGTCTACTGTCCAACAGAGCAAAATGGAGTACATATCTTCACCAAGGCACTCGAAAAGGATCAGCTTTAGGGTCATCTTCAGAGACTCGGCATTGGGCCGAGAAGGTAGTTCACCTACGGGTGGACATTGAGGGGGGTATCAATGCCCCACCCTCCTGGTAACCACCAGTGGTCCAAGGTGCTCAAGTTGTAAGGCCCCCATATGAGGAGAAGCCATGTGTGAGCCCGAGACACTGGATGGATCCTGACTTGCATGTCAGATGAGGTCTATCAATATACTGTTGATGGTAGAAAGGTGATTGTGTGGGAGCCCCTTATTCTTACTGGGGCCTGGGGGCCAACTGGCCCCCAGTTGGGGGGTACCAGGGGGGCCAGCAGCCCCCTGGTGGGGGTTCGAGGGCGGGAGCCCCCGAGGCAACGGTATAGGGAATATTCCTTGAATATTCCATGGACGACTAGTCGATTCCATCGACTAGGTTGACTGGTCGGCTCCACTAACTAGGTCGACTGGTCGACTCCACCGACTATGTTGATCCGACTACCGCTCTCATAGCTATAAAGAGGCGACCTCTAGATCATATCAGTTCAAATCAAATCAGATCTTCTAGCTAGTAACTCTTCACCTAGAATCTATCTAGATCGCCGTCTAAGCTCCACTCTGGGAGCGCACGGGTGGACGGAGCCATTATCAATACTACATGAGTATTGAAGGAAAAGTCTGTTCCTCTCCAGTTTGTTGTGTACTCTCTATTCTTTGTTCAGTTTTTGTTCTGCTACGCCATGTAATTTAACAAGATCTTCCCTTGAAGAATCTGGCACCTTTTCACCACCATCGTCCCCCTCTACACTTTCATGCACGTTCATGAAGAGTTCACTTGAAGGCACGGAAACTACATGATGCAAAACACTTCTAATGACTACATGATCATTGATATAACAAGATTCAAACAAATGGAACAAATTAGCATGCACTTTAAGAGATATCTATTCACTCACCTAAAGACAAGATTCCCACATTTGTGGGTACTGATGCTACAATGGGGATAGTGGTTGTGGCTATTGTTCTTGGCGATGGTGGTGGCTGTCTCGCTAACATAAACGAGGGCAAGAAGCAAAGTCAACTGGCATGTTGACCACACTAACTTTGCCTACAATACCTTTGCAAAGTATAGTGGCATGCATCTTTCGTGAGGCTTCTTTGAATTTCCCATGCAATAAATATAATAGGCATTCTCTCTCATAGCACTATTTTGCAGAGTCTGATGGGCCAACGTCTATGTGTGACATCTCCTCTCCCCCAAACTACGTCCATGTTATTGTTGGCTAACCATGGTATTCACACAATCCCCCTTCTAACCCTCTAGATCATGCTAGAGACTCGGGTTGGCAATTGTATGTGCCTCATCTCTCCTTGTTGGTTGGAGGGAAGCATCAACCACATCAAGTTATGTGTTTGATGCTCAGGGGGGTCACTCAATAATAAATGTGACTATCATATGAGTTCAACATAAGAACATATTTAATTCCAAATTTTCTCATATGTTTACATACAAAAAGGTCTTGTAAAAAGGATTTTGGGGAAAATTTTATAGATTCAATAGGAAAAGGGTGCATTTTAATAATTAAAATTTCATAGAAAAGGGGTTTTACAAATAGTCCTTGAATAAATGCACACGATACATAGGATTTATACATAGTAACACCCCTCCCCTTGCCCCGAGTTTTGATGGCTATCTTACCACGAGTAGGAAATTGCTAAAGTACCAGTACAATCACATGTCTCGAAACTAAACAATTACTTCTATAACGTACACAAGATTTGAATTTGGGAAAACAAGATCACCCATCTATGGTAGTGGTAAGTGCCAATCCATTTACTGAGCAACTTAGATTGGCAAGGGATTTATTTGTCAAGTATAAGGATGTGTTTGCATGGAGTTACAGAGATTTGAAAGGAGTCCCTGCCGAAGTTTGACAAAAAAGGATGCTATTTTTGAATGGAATGCCGAGTTGGCTATATTTTTCAATTCTCCTTTATAAAAGTTATTTTAAGATTGACTTCAACAATTGTGATGGTTATAAAATATAAGTGGTTAAGGACTAATTGGAGCTAGCATGGTGGTTTATACAAGTTAAATGATTACAACCAACATGCTCATTTTATAGGATTTGAGATCTTTTTGACCACTAATTAGCACTGATTAAGATGATTCCAACTAGCATGGTGGTTTAGGACTAATTGGAACTAGCATGGTGGTTATCCTATGTCTATACAAGTTAAATGATTCCAAATAGCATGCTGGTTTTATAGGGTTTAAGATCTTTTTAACCACCTTTTAGTGCTGATTGATCTTATTCCAACCAACAAAATGATTTTATTTGATTTAAGAGCACTTTTTAGCACTTTTTTGGCATTTTTTTCTCGTTGTCTAGCATTCTTTACTAGAGATAAGTAGAACTACAACCAACACGGTGGTTTTTGGATTAACTGCAACCAACACAATTGTTGTACAATTTGAATCGATTTAGAATTAACCATAACTCGCATAGTGTCTTTACAAGATAAGTGGTTTACAATTATCTCAGCAGCCATGATAAGTTTAGGATTCACTAGATAAGTGGAATACAATCTACTTGATTTAGGATTAACTACTCCAAGCATGGTTGAGTCTGATGGTGGTAAATTATATGCCATCATTTTATTATGGACTGCAAGCTCAAACTGTACACAATGAGAATGCATTTTCCTATGCCATCTTAGTCTCTACTCCAAGAGAATATACATTGATAACTCTAAGAGAATATAAAATGATAATACTTTTTTTTGTAAGTTGTCTTAATCCTCTACTCCAAGCCACCCACAATGTGCTCATGTGTGTCTAAATCAACTTTGAAGACAATCTTTCCCCTCTTTCATCCAGACATATCTTGCAACTAAAACTTGATAGAGTGACCAAAGAAATTCCATACTGTCAGTTAGGAATTTAAACCTTGAGACAAAGTAGAATCTAGACATAGCTTGCAACTGAAACTTAATAACAAGACCCAAAGAAATTACACATCATGTTTAGATAGGTCAAATACCTAAACCTTGAGATAAATTAGAATTTGAGACAAAGTAGAATCCAAGGGCTAATTTAAATTAAGATGAAGCACTATTTGACCACACCCAATACTATTTTATTTTTTCTTGTACATAGGTATAATCTTTTTCAACCATTCCCAATGTAGGCAGAGGGCTATACATGATATGCACTAAGATTTTTATTTGCTTGTTATACTAATGAACACTGTATCTTGTATTGGTTGTGTGAAATGAGGATTTTTTAGCAAAATCTATCACAAAGATAATTGTGTCGTGGGAGAAATTGGCAAGGCATGTCTTGAATTTCTTGTCTTGCCAACAAGGCATGAAATTGTTAAGCACATATTTTGGAATGGATTTAACCAACTAATCCATAAGCTCCCTTGGCTGAGTTCATTGCACTAGTCATATTTTTTTGTCTGATCCTTCAACATGAATGTTCAAGGGGTCCAGTATGTAAAAACCCCATATAGCATGTGCAATCAAGGGGTATTACAAAAAACCCTACCTATGAATATTTATGACCTATATACACCCCTTTTGTAAATTTTGAGATGATTTAAGTATCCCTTATATATGGAAATTTTCACTCTTTGAATTAAAAAATCCATTATGTATGTATGTTTTATATGAATCAATAAAAATATAAAACCCCTTCCATTGATTGCCCATGCTATCTTACATATTTCTCAGTGAAACCCTCCCCCTGCCCCCCCCCCCCCCGAGCATCAACATGATCAAATCTCCGCCATTTTATAGAAACAAGGTTGTTTTCCTACATGTTTGGCCAGACGTGCTGCTTCACTTACACACCACAATGTTCTAATTTACCATGAATGCGTTCAATGGAGTGCCACTCAAAGTCTCCCATTGGATAGACAAATGGATCCCACACAAGTCTTAGGCCACCAAGCTTGCTCTCCCTTGTTGGCGAAGACATGACAAGGATCGAGGTGGCCTAGAAATTGAACATTCATTTGCAATACATGGGCATTTACCTCCATGAAGCAATGCTCTAGCATGACTGTATCTCAAATCATTGAAAGTTTGTCAAACTAGCATGATCGCATCTCAAGATGTAGCCCACTTTGATGTTAATGCTACCAACTTTGATGCTTCTGGGAGTCTCCCCAAGAAATAGGACTTGCACTCCATCCCTTCTACTGATGTTGCATCTAATTCTTCCTCTTCTAAAGACACATCTTTTGATGACACCTCTGATGAGTATTTGGATGCTAATGACACCTTTGATGGCTCTTCTCACTAGTTGTTATAGGATTATATATTCAGCATCTCTAGTTTTGTCCTTTGTTTTCCCCTTTGGGTCTTTCTCTATTGATGAGCATGTTCCTCTATACACATTTTTGGATCAAGGTGGACTATGTACAAATATATTTTTGTTAAATCCAATATGATGTAAAACATTTTCTCTGATCAAAAAAAGAAAACGTTTGTTAGACTAGGTCAAAGTCCATACACATTTTTCAACAACATACATCTTGTCTTTTAGTTTTTTAATGTGTCAAGCCTACAATTCTCAAAGCTCCTTTTCCCGATTAAAAGGTCTACCATAAAGCTAAGGTTTGATTTTTCCTACTCATCAAAAATTTGGGAAATGAAATTTCAATCATGAACAACTATAACAACACATTATTCCAACCACTGGGCTGGTTTTAAACCTTAATTAAACTATTTTTCCAACTACTCTGACATGATATAAACATAAAGTATTAAAGTATTAGAAAATGTAGATGTTAACCATTGGTTTTAAACTATTAATTACACTCTCATTACCTATAACAAGATGATGTTTGAATTGTTGGACTAGTTTTAAACCTTCCCCGTAGCACACTGAGAACATTAATGAAACTATTAAAAAATGCACTTGTTGCAACTACCAAGTTGGTTCCAAAAGCAACAATTAAACTATAACATAGCCAATAGATACAAAATATATTATTGTTTATTTCTAGTAGGTGAATGATGCCAAACATGTATGGCTTGTTGATAAGGCCCTTGCCCCTATGGGGGATCCCTTCAGGGCCATATTGACTTTGACCCTATACAAAACACAACACATGATCCAAAATATATGTGGAGTATACATACATGTGATTGGGGTGTTGCAATGTGTGTATAATTAAGATTGCTTCTCTTTAATCATCCTTCAACTATTTTGATCCTCCTTTAAGAATTGGATATGTCTAAAAGACTTTTTGATGATGCTATTTTTATTTAAGGGTTGGACAAGTGCAATAGTCTTTTCAAAGAATCAACTTTTCATCAAAAAGACAATCAAACACATCCAATGCTTGAAATAAACTACCATCTATGTCAAGACATCAAAAATACTTTTAGTGGCTCAATTTTGGATGGCTCCGTTTGTATGTTCTCCTTGGAAATGATGTGCCCGAGTAGTATGCCTACTCCAACATAGAAGAGACAGTTAGTAGGCACTTAGTTGGCTTGAGAGAGGTTCTTTTCTGCCTACATTTGACAAAGACTTTTTCATGGCAAGCTAGGTGATCAATGGCTACTAAGTAAACACAAAATCTATCTAAGTAGATTTCTATGAACTCGATTAGGTACTCCCTGAAGGTTTCAATTATCAATCATTGAAAAGTAGATGGTGTATTTCACACATGAATGGCATAACCTTGCATGCATATGCAAACCACTTAGTAATAAACATGCTCTTCTGCTGGTCCTTAGGTGCCAATGAAATTTGATACAGCCTACCCATACATGAATGAGTACATCTCATGATGTACTACTTGGTCCAAAATGTTGTTGGTGAAAAGATTCAAAATTGGATCTGGTACCATCTAAGCATTGAGCTTTTGGTAGTCCATGCATACACAGAGATTCCTAACACCACCATATAGCCAATGGCTTTGATGTATTGCATATACATGAGACTTGCCTTGAGTAGTTGAGCATTGAGCTTTTGATAGTCCATGCATATTCAGAGATTCCTAACACCACCATATAGCCAATGTCTTTGATGTATTGCATATACATGAGACTTGCCTTGAGTAATTGAGCATTGAGCTTTTGGTAGTCCATGCATACTTAGAGATTCCTAGCACCACCATATAGCTAATGGCTTTGATGTATTGCATATACATGAGACTTGCCTTGAGTAATTGATCAAGATTTTTATCTACTTGGAACAATTTGCATTCATTTGACACTTGCGCTAATGAATTTGCTTGGCATTGGGTATCAATGGAATCTCGGGTGGAACTCCTCAGAGATTGATGTAGCTCCAAGCAAGCACATCCTCATATTGCATGAAAAGACTATTAACAAACATGGAGTTGGTCATTAGAAACATTATTGATTATTGGCACTATAAGTGGCTCCTCACTTTTACTCCAGTGTAATACTTGGGTTGGTTTGGGAACCAAATTATGTGTAACTAGCCAGGTGAGTGCTACCTTGGTATCAACTAGCTCTCATTCTCCTATAATATGTTCAATGGCATGCTTAGATATACATGTTTTTATTCCTCAAGTTTATCTTCATTGACATTGTTATCTGTAGCTACTTGAAAATGTTATTATTATCTGTAGCTACTTGAAAATGTTAATCTCATCAAACAAGCAAGATATGAATCTCCATCAATCAAGATTTGACACTCATTTGACATCTTGTTGAAGTTGATCATTAATCTCCAAGCCCTTTGGTTGGTGGCAACTCAAAATTTTGTTAGTATTTTCAACTAAAGTTCTCAGTTTTTATTGTCATAATTTCAAAACCCCAAACGAATTGTACCTTTGGACTTTTCAACCAAGTACTACCTAATAGCAATAGGTAGGTATTTTCTTCCATAGCAATGGTGATCACATTGACTGTGTACTATATTTCACCTATGGTAATCAACACATTGAAGAGCATATTTTTTAGATTCATAGGTCTTTGATCTGCCATACGTACTCGAAATGGAGAGGGTAAATTGTACTCTTGTGATTTAATCATTTTACCTTGGTTTTTGAGATGATAATCACTCCTTAGCCTCCACCACAATGATGCCTTGGATTCGTTGCATCTCAATCTTTGTTGTGATGATTAACAATGCCGCATCAACCATGGGTTGTCAATCACTAGGACAGTGACCAAGTATCAACTAGTAGGACATGTTCCTATTGATGTGGACTAAGTTCCTTGGGAAACATTCTTAGCTATAAGGGGCTAATCTACCTGGGCTAACTTGCTTGGTGAAAATCCTTGATAATAAAGGGCTAATTGTAAAATTTGGGCCATAATCATGCTTACCTTCATATTTTAGAATGTCTCCCATGCTTATGTTACTCCAAAGCTCGAGCCATCAGCGATTTAGGGTTTTGTGTGCTTGTTGATGCTTCACTTGGCTCTGTAACTGTCTTGGAAAGTGGGGGGGGATTAGAAAGAAGCTTGACCACAAGAGCATCTCCCTTTAATTCTTTTTCCACTTTGGAAGGCACTTGGATTTGCTCCTCCCAACTAATGTCTTTGGTTGGAGGCAATGCCTTCCTAAAACCAAGCATTTGTTGGAAGGAGGCAAACCTTTGCATGGGCAATAGTAGATGGTTAGATAAGGTAGCTGACAATTGGCACGACGCATGGATAAAGGGAGATCTCTTCTATGAGATTCTTGCCTCTAATTTTGTTGTCACTATGGAAACCCGAAATCAATGGAGCTGATTTCGCTCGGCTGCATTTACAAGCCATGCTTATATCACCGCTCATAGCTAAGGGAAGGAGTAGAGAAGTTTCTTCGTTGTTGCTAAATACATTGTAAGCTTTCCTTGAGATGATGTAGTTTGTGAGATCCTCCAACAAGCCCCGTAGGGATGAGGAGGATCCTTGATGGCAGTTTCAGAGTTTTCTATCTACATGCAGTAATACAGTTTACATTTCGCTTTTAGTTCATTTTATTCCTCTGTCATTTTATGTGGTAGTGTGAACTAGAATTCTACAATTGGTATCAGAGTAGGTCATCTTAATAGTGTGAGGATTCCTTGTTTGCATGTTAGGTCTGTAGAACGAGAGTTTTGCGAGTGATGGAGACCAAGTCAGAAGCTGTGAAGCTGGTGACTTTTACTGGCAGCAACTTCCCTGCATGGCAACTGTCAATGCGACTTTACCTCATGGAAAAAGGGTTATGGCCAATTGTCTCAGGAGCTTGTGCGAAGGATTTAGATGATTCTGCCGAGTGGGAAATCCAGAATGAAAAAGCTCTCAGTATTGTTGGTAGAGCCTTGGGCGCAAGGTACAACCAGCATCTCGACTTAACCACCAGTGCTGCAGAAAATTGGTTGTCAATTGAAGCTTTGTTCGGTGCCTGTCTCAAGAACTCGAAGGTGATGTTAAAGCAAGCATTCTTTAGTTTGAAAATGGATGAAACTATTTCTTTGGGAGAGCATCTGAATAAGATGCGATCGATCCTCAATCAACTTCTTGATCTTAAAGTGAAGGTTGACGATGACGACATTAAAGTGGTCCTCCTAACAAGTCTGCCACCAGCGTATGATGGAATTACAAAAATTTTACGTGTGAGCGCAGACGTATCTTTGCCAGAATTAATCGCGACTCTCCTGGATGATGAGCGGCGACAAAAATTGGATAGAAATTTTGAAATGGATCGAGCCTATATGTCAAAGGTATTTCCTCAGAAGGGGAAGGTGGCAAAGAAGGATCTGTCATGTGGATATTGTGGGAAGCCTGGACATTGAGAAGAATTTTGTTTCAAGAAAAGAGAGGATACTGAGAAAAGGAATAAGGAAACCAGAAAGAGTCAAGGATCAGCTCATACAATCGTAAAAGATGATGCTACACTTTGCATGGCTACGCTGAGCTCTGATGATGACGAGTGGGCTTTTTAACTAGTTGATAGATTTACAACAGAAGCATGAATCTTCTCTGTGAGCATTTCTTTCATCTTTGGTCATGAACTGATGGCAGTTTTCTTCTCTTGTTTTGGTGAAGAAAATATCACGACTTGATTTTCAAATTGCATTGAGAACTCTTGTGTTCTCAGAATTTATTGAAAATCATTTTGTGTCATCAATCATACCTTTGCCCTGCTTTGATTTGAGGGGGATGTTGGAAGGAGGCAAACCTTTGCATGGGCAATAGTAGATGGTTAGATAAGGTAGCTGACAATTGGCATGACGCATGGATAAAGGGAGATCTCTTCTACGAGATTCTTGCCTCTAATTTCGTCATCACTATGGAAACCCGAAATCAATGGAGCTGATTTTGCTCGGCTGCATTTACAAGCCATGCTTATATCACCGCTCATAGCTAAGGGAAGGAGTAGAGAAGTTTCTTCGTTGTTGCTAAATACATTGTAAGATTTCCTTGAGATGATGTAGTTTGTGAGATCCTCCAACAAGCCCCGTAGGGATGAGGAGGATCCTTGATGGCAGTTTCAGAGTTTTCTATCTACATGTGGTAATACAGTTTACATTTGGCTTTTAGTCTCATCTTATTCCTCTGTCATTTTTGTGGTAGTGTGAACTAGAATTCTACAGCATTGTACCCCTGTTGAGAGATATGGTGCCATGAGCACATGTAGAGCAAAGGTATGAGCAAAGGGAAAGCTGCCACATGGCATGGAGGAGATATCCCACATGTGAGCAAGCAAATGGATGTAAGTACCCTCACCTATAAAAGGGAGGTTCATTTGAAGTAATATCAATCAAGCACTTTGCACTATCTCAAGATTCTCTTTATGAGTCCAAGTTAATCTATCTTGGAACCTAATTGACTTGAGATACATGTCATGAGCACTCTCTTCATCATGCTTGCACTTAGGTTGCATCCTCCTTAGATTAGTGTTGTATTAGGATGTTGTCTTAGTGACTAGGAGAGTAGGATCCTCACTTTGTCATGGTATCAGAGCTTAGGTCTAGTCTCCTAGATTAGTTGTAGGTTGCCTTAGAAGCACATGTTTTCTCTTAGGTTAGTTTTAGTTTTAGATTGAAAACAAATTTCCGTCCATATTTTCGTTGAGCTCTTTGAGAGAGAGAGATATAGACTGAGAGAGAATCTCTTGATTGGACCTCATGCTTGAGTGGTAAGGTTTACACAAATCTACATGACTTCTCCTTGCAAGCAAAGACTCAGGCATTAAGCTGCTATCAACCTCTTCATCAACGAAAGGTGAACTCGCATGCAACAGATCTACAGGCCGCCATCAATGCCTTAGTAGCCTTCACAAGCTCCTGAATGCTCCTGCAGCCAGCCAACTCTCCTACTCAGCCCACGCTTCATATCCAGCAACGAATATAAGTGCTGCAACACCAAGCTCCAACGCAGTCCTGCAACACAGAGCTTGCACAAACAGCCCATCGACAAAGCCAAGCATTCGACGACTATTGCACATGATGCAATGCCAGCGGCCTTATCATCACGGACCTCTATGACTGTTCCAAAAGCCATTCGAGGCTCTAGCTCTCAGCAGCAACTAGAATGCTCACGGGCAACTAATGACCAGCTACGACCTCCATAGCTCCTAGCGACCCAGCGCAATGCTACGACATCAACAGCTACAGATTGCGATCGTTGCAGAGTGGCTTCGTTGCTTGCAGTGAGGCATACGCCCGAATCCCATGCCCCTGCATGGGTGACTCCACCGACTCTGCTATCATAGCACCTAGTTACCAGAGCTCTGAAGCTCGTGACGCATAGCGGCGCTCCAACAGACCAGCCCAAGCTTCCTCAGTAAACAGCAGCGAAGCAAACGAGTGCAGCTCCAGCACTCATAACCACGGACAGCACCTCAAGCAGATGCACAGCCAATAGCGCAGGTCGTGCTCCACGCTCTCGTAAGTCTCCGATTCCTCCTCCACGAGCCCGAATTTGCAACAGCAGCAACTCTCTCTCCGTCGTCCTCGTCGAAAGTTCATAGCAGAGAAGCTTCAAAGCTTCCATTTCTTTCCCTAAGGTTCACCACATTTTTGACACATGGCAGATAAGGTTTGGTGTGGTTAAGTTGAACCTTGGTTAAGCTAATGGTTAGGTTCAGCTGGACCATGGTAAAATTTGTGTAACCATGGGTAAACCTATTTGGGTTTAAAAATTGCCACATGGCACAGTGCTTTTTAAGCACACAGCCTCTTGTTAAGCACAGTATGGAATTCAGCATGTGAATCCCTGTGCCACATCATCAAAGGCCCCTCTGCTTCACAAAAGCTTCAACAAGCCATAACTTGCAATCCGGGAAGAATTTGCACACACTCCAAAAAGGAAAAGTGATCGTCTTTTTGAGCTCTACGCACCTATCAGATCAGAATCATTGTATGCAATTAGACACTGCCAGATTTGAAAGTATCATCAACTGGTAAGACCTTTGCAATGGCAATCTGCACACCAACTGTTGAGAAGTTCACCGGGGAAGGATTTCACACATGGTCTACACAAATGAGATATCTCCTGATGCACCAAAAGCTTTGGAAGACTGTAAAAGAAGACATACCCACTGCACAAAATGATGCTTGGAAGGAAAAAGATGAAGCAGCACTATCACTCATTGGATTGCACTTGGGTCCAAACATAATTCATCATATAGACTCTAAGGATCATGCCAAGAATGGATGGGATGAGTTGAACACAGTGTTTGGTGCAAAAGCCAAAAACCAAGAAATCCATCTTAAGATTGAATTCTATGGTATGCACATGGGCTTCAATGAATCCATGGCACAATTTGTCAACAAAATCAAAAGCATTATGACTCAACTAGAGGGCATAAATGCAAAAGTAGGAGAGAAAGATGCACTTGCAATTCTCCTTAAAAGCATGCTTGCAGAGTATAGTGCATTGACAACCACTTTGAAGAATTTGCCAGATCCAAAGTTTGAAGAATGTGTATCCTCTCTTCTCGAAAAAGAAAGAGAGTTGAAGGCATCAACATCAACATCGACATCAACACTCAATAGCTATAATGAAGAACAAGCACTATTCAGTAAAACATCAGTGAAATGCTACCATTGCGGAAGGATGGGTCACTATCAAAGTGATTGCAGATTGAAGAACAAACCCAAGTGTCACCATTGCAAGAAGCTTGGACACAAGGAAGAAGATTGCAGATTGAAGAATCAATAAGTCAACTACGTGGAGTCATCATCAAGCCATGAGCCAAAAGGTGACATCAATGGAATGTATTGAAAAGCAAAAACCTTGCCAACCTTGCCTATGTTTTGTAAATCAAGCCTGACCACCTGAGAGTAGCTATGAAAGCACCCAAGGGAGGTATTGACATGTAAAAACCACACTTGACCACCTTAAGTAGCAATGCATGCACTAAGGGGAGGTGATGGAATGTAACTCACATCTGACCACCTTGCAGTAGAAAAAGGATTACGGCACCAAGGGGAGGTGTTGAGAGATATGGTGCCATGAGCACATGTAGAGCAAAGGTATGAGCAAAGGGAAAGCTGCCACATGGCATGGAGGAGATATCCCACATGTGAGCAAGCAAATGGATGTAAGTACCCTCACCTATAAAAGGGAGGTTCATTTGAAGTAATATCAATCAAGCACTTTGCACTATCTCAAGATTCTCTTTATGAGTCCAAGTTAATCTATCTTGGAACCTAATTGACTTGAGATACATGTCATGAGCACTCTCTTCATCATGCTTGCACTTAGGTTGCATCCTCCTTAGATTAGTGTTGTATTAGGATGTTGTCTTAGTGACTAGGAGAGTAGGATCCTCACTTTGTCAACCCCTAGAGAAATTGATTACATTGAAGTCGTCTATCTCTAACACATTGGTGAGAATGACTCAGCATTTTGGGTGTATTCCGCACCTTTCAGTATTTCTCTTTAGTATCTTAATATGTTACATCCCCCATATATTTCATTATATCTTGATATGATGATCTTCTTCATAAAAGAGCATCTTATCCTAGGTGGACCTAGGTCTTGGTGCTAGCCTCTATCACTCATCCTTTACCTCTTATTTTTCCTTGCTTGGGACTTGATGGGCACTTGTATTTTTGCTTGGCTTCCTGAGACACCTCATTAACATTCATTGCAGGAACGTTTTTATACTAACACTCCAAACAATCATGCCCAAACTAGACACATTAATCCATGAAGGTTATCGAATACAAAGCCTTGCCAAGAGATGGTATAGAAGTCAGATCCCATAGATCTGAATGAGTGATCTGAAGAATGTTGGTACTTTCAGTCGAAGATGTTGGAAAGGGCTATGTTGCTTATCCATGCAACAAGTTTCACATACATCTTTTTGAAAGTACAATTGTGGAAGCCCATGTACCATGTTTGCTTTTTGTTCTGAAGTTTGAGGCAACCATACCTCTTGTGTCACAATGTACTCAAATAGGCATCTTGATTCTGATGATGAGTTGCTAGGGCTCTTTGGAAACAGAAGGGCAGAAGAAAGCTTGAACATTCTTCCAATCTTGACACCTTGATCAATTATGGATTTGGGATTCTTGAGATCTCTCACAATTCATCCATACTTGTTGAAGACGACTTCCATATCACTCTCAATCATATCTCCAATAGAGAGAATGTTCTATGCCATTGTGGGGACATAGAACACATCTGCTATGCTCCTTGTACTGCTTGTATTATTGTGAAAGGGTATACTACTAATCCCTTTGATTTTGTGGGGTGTGTCATCCCCATCATGACATTCTCTCTTAGGTCCCACGTTGTCAGAGAACCATTTTTTCTTAGATTTCATGTGGTTTCTCGCACCAGATTCAAACCACCATGTGTCATCATCCTTCTATTTTTGAGATGTAAATTGTGATATGAGAACTTTGTGTTGATAGTCCCAAGGGTAGTCTTCATCATAGGCATAGTGAGCCGATTGCTATTGATGATGATTTCCTTAGTGAGGGTTTTGATACCTATTTGACTGGCCCACATTGCCTAAATCCCTTGTTTTTTCTGCATTCTAGTTTCCAATGGCCTAGAATGGTGCAATAGTTCCAATTTCCCTCACATCTAGGAGCATTTCCTTGATTTCTGCCTCTTCTAGAGTTACCTCTACCTCTGGTATTCCATGTCTCCCTCTAAGCAAGAGCCTCCTAACTCTAAGTCCATGAAGATGGAGACTGTCTGCCCTGGTATTGACCTCTGTCTTAATTGCTAGAGCATCCGAAATTCCTAGTTTTTCCTCTGTTTGACCTTCTTGCACCTCCTCTTGCTAAGAAGGCAGTGTCATGATTCTTTGAATCCATTTTGAGAACACATCTCAATTGCTCTTACATGAGCATGTCTGACATCAATTGAAATGTTGATGGGGCATCTTGAGTGACTAATGCCATCATAAACTGCCCATAATTTGGTCCAAGTCCATTGATGGCAAGCTAGACCAGTCTTTCTTCTTTGACCTCATGCCCAAGTGATGTGAGCTTATCGGCAAGGTCCTTCAATCTAAGTAGCAAGTCATGACTTGATTCATTTAAAAGCATTGGATTGTTGTTCATTTGATTCTCCAACTAGAGATTACGTGACATGTTGTTGGCATTGTACCTCCTTTCCAAAGCCTTCCAAGCAAGTACAGTTGAGGCCTTCCCATGAAGAAGAGGGATCATCATATCTTTCACATTGAAGTTGATGATAGAAAGTCGAGCCTTGGTTTCCCACTATTTCTATTGTTTTGTGAGTGCTAGTTGTTGATCTATGGTAAGAGTTGCCGAGGAAGGTCCGGTCTCTTTTCATCTTCAGTGACAATGTCCCACAAGTTCTTCAGTTGAAAAATATTGATCATCATCGAGCTTGCTACTCTAATCAAGAAATATGACATCATCATTTGATTTCTCTAGGGTCCACCAAGAATCAAAAGTGCCAATGATAGCTAGAGGCTTTACAAGGGTTGCAATGGTGGAGGATCAAATGCCAAAATAGTCAACTAATGACTTTACAAGGTGGCATGTGTGTGAGAAGGTGCAACTTCCCTAAATTAGGAACCCAAAGTGCAAAGTGACTCATTAAGAGTGAATCTACCCTCTATCAAATAATAGGATATATGTCGATATGTGCGAGATGAGTGTCAATGTTAGGTTTCGAAGGGACTGACCCCATTTGGGAACTAATCATGAATTTTTGGGCACGGCTTCTTATTTTGGCTTTTTTGGATTATCTCTTATAAGGTAGATAGTCGTATCACTAGTCTACACGTCAATTGATGCAAAAAAATAGCAAAAAAGATTTTATCTTGATTTTATTTGTGTTGGGTTCGGAGAGGATTAGGAGTGGTGCCGATGATAAGCTTTCTACAAATACTGCAAAGTGAAAATCCCAAATGTTAAGTTTGATGTGACAAGTGCATAGAGTGCGAGCTGGCAAGCAATTTTTGTTGTTGGAGCGTCGCCAAATTCCATCAGATAGAAAGATAGAGTTCATGGAAGAATATGACCTCAAGGGTGCCCAAAAATGCATTGATGATGTGGCCTATGGGTGCATATGGTGCTGCACAGTGTGCCTCTGAAGCACATATGCTGATGTGGAACTGTGAGGTGGCACTACCACATGTCGGTGAGGTGGTAGCTTAGTGGCTAACTATACTTGAGATGAGGCAAGTTTTAGTAAAACCTAACTATGGTTAGTCAGACCATGGTCAACTTGACCTAACCTTGGTATGACCACAACTTTAACCAAGGGTATTCCCAATAACCCTAGTTACTTGTTATCTGCCACGTGGCCAAAACTGGACCTAACCAAGGTTTTACACTTGTCTCTTGCTAAGGTTTGAGAACCTTAGAAAAATTTAATCCATGTGGCCAAGATTTAATCCAAGGTTATGTGAACCTAATCGTGGTTAACGATTATCTGGACATGTGTCTCTTGCTAAGGCTTGAGAACCTTTGAGGGGGGAAAAAGGAAACGATGACAATGGAGATGAAGGAGAACATTGATGTAAGACGGTTGAAGACCGTCTTGCTAAAACTAAGGAGCCGTTGGGACGTTGGATGGCAGCTGTAATTGGATGTGCAGTTCATGAGCTTGATGGGAGCATCTATGGCACTTTTTCGTACATTGTTGGTAGCATTTGTGTCGATGCCCTCATTGTGGTCAGGCACTATAGGAGCATGGTATTTGGGAGCGTCGATTGGGATACCTCCTCTAACTCCAGCAAGAGCATCTTCATAGTAGTATGGCAAGATTGAGGAGTTCCACGTCATCATGGACAAGAACTTTGGTAAGAGTAAGGGCTACGGATTCGTCAACTTCAAGCACATGGTGTTGAAATAGTTGCAAGTACCATTGGTGATGGAGACCTATAAGCACAAGCTTTTATTGAGGGCTAATTGGTGCATGCAATACTTGGCGCTGATGGTTGGCCCTTTACATGGGCGTCCTTATGCTCGCTCCCTAGACTTCTTTGGCTCGCCTCTAAGCACCCACCTCTAAAGTGCATATGATAGCTATGTGAAGGCCCATTTGTGGTAGGAAGCCGTTTTAGAGCATTGTAGAGAGAAGCCAGTGATGTTGCTACCTGAGTGCATGGAGTCGATGCATGTTGTTGAAGGAGCAAGCTATTGTAGAGGCTGTCCTTGGCTAGTAGCTTGGAACTTCTTGTCACATCGATGTGCAAGGGTGCTCACGTAGTTGGTTTGAGGCCATTGCAACTGCTTTGATTGAGGTTGTGTTGTTGAAGCCTATGGACATCTCCCTGAATTCGCCCATGGGTAGTCAAGGAGCTTCTTGTTTTAGAGATTGAAGCTTTGCTTTGGAGTATTTTGCATAGACCTTCTCCTTCTCTCTATCTACCTCTCCTTCTCCCTATCTCTACGAAATCTCTCAATAAGACACAAGAATGAACTCTCTCAAGAGACAACTTTCTCATGAAGAACTCTTAAAAACTCTCAAACTCACTAGACCACGAGGATGGAAGGAACCACATCGATGGAAGACTCTCTCTCATCTAACAAATGCATTTCTATGAATGGAAATCTCTCTTGAAAAACATGAACAATAAACTCTCTCTCTTGGAAGAAAATCTCTCACAATATCTCAAGAACAAGATGGGGAATTCCCCATGGGAGAGATTCTCACCTTGACAACATGCAAGGGCTTATGAGCACCATTGGCTCTGTACCATGTCAATGGAAATGAGAGAGGGAGAGAGAGGAGTTCACAAAAGATACTAATTGTACACTAACTGTATTCCAAGAAAATAAGGAATATATACATGGACCCCTTAGGGTTAGGAATAGGATTTGTCCTGTAACCCCTATGGTGCAATTTACACACCATTCTCAACAATTCTAATCATCCACTACCTTAAGGGTCCATGCCACGTAATAGCTGGTATGATGACGAGTGTAAGGCTCTTTGCCACCAACTCTGATTTGAATCCCAACATGGCCTGCCAAGTGAATCAGACACATTACATGACTATCTTCATCTAGTTCACCAAAAGAAACAAAACGTTGTTTGCCAAAACAAAGATGAATTATTGAAAATTCTTTTCAGTATAATTCCAAAGACTTTTGGTGATGATTTCTTGAACGACAGTCTCGCTCACCACAAAAAAACACAATTTTGGAACAACTACGCTGACACACTTTATAACATCCCCAACTAGCCCACACCTGATCTCTTGCATATACCATGACCAACCTCTTCCACTCCTTTCACTAAGGTGGGCATCTAACATGCAATCATGAAGCTTCATAATGGTTGAGAAAAGGATCACGAGGGTTTATGCATCGAGTTTTTTGCATACAAGATTGATATCCTAGCCCCTATCATTGCAAAGCTATTTAATGAAGTAGTTTGTCTCAGTTTCCCATGCACTTGGACCCTCAACAATAGCTAGAGGACCATTATGATCAGGAATGTCATGTCCAAGATATATGCTTCAAGTCCAAGATATATGCTTAAATGCTAGATATGGAGGTTAGTTCGATATGTAGAGGATGTAGGAGCTCACAGCAAATGGACAAGTAAGATTTCAGCATGACCATAGGACCGTGGATCACATTTTGACACTTATGAGTGTAATACACAGAGGGTGTATTGTTGCTTTGTGGATTTTCACAAAGCCTTCGATGCAGTACCTTGAGCACACCTCATCAAGAGGTTACAAGAGCTAGGATATGGGCCAGAGATAGTTTGGCCTACTATGGCACTTTATGAGTGGTTTTCGGCATTATTAGGGCAAGGGGCGGATGAATAGATGAGATCATGAGCACCATTGGGGTCAAACAAGGTTGTCAACTCTCACCAATCTTGTTTTGTCTATAATAGACAAGCAAGGTAAGTCTTTATGAGGACACTAGGAGGAGCTGGTTGCTCGCTTGTTGGCTACTTGCTCCATATTCTTTTGTACGCTGCTGATGTGGTGCTCTTATCCTCATAATCTAAGGAGCTCCAAAGACATCTACTGAATTTTTGTGAGTCCCATGACTTCAAGGTCAGCCTGGCCATTGTGGGGACATAGAACACATCTCCAATGCTCCTTGCAATGCTTGCATTACTGTGAAAGGGTATGCTACCGATCCCTTAGAATTTGAGGGGTGTGTCATCCCCCATCATGAAATTCTCTCTTGGGTTCTGATTGTTCAGAGAACCATTTATTCTTAGATTTCATGTGGTTGCTCGCACTAGAGTCAAACCTCCATGTGTCCTCATCCTTCTAATTTGGAGAGAGTTTGGAGATGTAGACTACAATATGAGAATTTTGTGTTGATAGTCCTCAGGGTAGTCTTCATCAAAGGCATAGTGAGCTGATTGTTGTTGATTATTATTGCCTTGATGAGGGTTGTGAGACCTATTTGAATAGCCCACATTACCTAAACCCCTTTTTTTTCTTTCTACATTCTGGTTCCCAATAGCCTAGAATGCCACAATAGTTCCAATTTCCCTTGCATCTAGGAGTACTTCCTTGATTTCCTCTTCTTCTAGAGTTACCTTTACCTCTGGGATTCCATGTCCCCCTCTAAGTGGGAGGATTCTAACTCTTAGTCAATAAAGATGGAGATTGTCTACTCTGGTATAGACCTCTGCCTCGATTGCTAGAGCATCCAAAATTATTGGGTTTTCCTCTATTTGACCCTCTTGCACCTGCTCTTGTTGTGAAGGTAGTGTCATGATTCTTCCAATCTATTTTGAGAACACTTCTCAACTGCTCTTGCATGAGCATGTCGAACATGAGTTGAAATGTTGGTGGGGCATCTCAAGTGACTAATGCCATCACAAACTGCCCATAATCTGGTCCAAGTCCATTGATGGCAAGCTAGACTAGTCTTTCTTGTTTGATCTCATGCCCACGTGATGTGAGCTGATCGACAAGGTCCTTCAATCTGAGTAGGAAGTCAGAACTTGATTCATTTGGAAGCATTGGATTGTTGTTCAATTGATTCTCCAACTAGAGAATACGTGACATGTTGTTGGCATTGTACCTCCTTCCCAAATTCTTGCAAGCAAGTATAGATGAGGACTTCCCACAAAGAAGAGGGATCATCATATCTTTCACATTGAAGTTGATGATATTCAACGGAAGTTGAGCCTTGGTATCCCACTCTTTTTGTTGTTTTGTGAGTGCTAGTTGCTGATCTATGGTAAGAGTTATCGAGGTAGCTTTGGTTTCTTTGCATTTTCAGTGACAATCTCTCACAAGTTCTTTAACAAAAAAATATTGAGCATTTTGAACTTCCAATTGCCATAGTTGTTATCATCAAGCTTGCTACTCTAATCAAGAAATATGGCATCATCCTGTGATTTCTCCATGGTGCACCAAGAATCAAAACTTGTATACAAATAGCAACCAAGTGCCAATGATAGCCAGAGGCTTTACAAGGCTTGTAGAAGTGGTGCAAGATCAAATGCCAAAAAAGTCAACTAGTGAGTTTACAAGGTGGCATGTGTGTACAAAGGTGCAACTATCCTGAATCAGGAACCCAAAGTGCCAAGTGACTCAACAAGAGTGAATATGCCATCTGTCAAACAATGGAACATGTTTTAATCTCTTTGAGATGAATGTCGATGATAGGTTTCGAAGTGACTGACAGCGTTTGCAAACTAATTGAGAATTTTTGGGTAGGGCTTCAAATTGGCTTTTGTGGATTATGTCCTCTAAGGTAGCTAGTCCTATAACTGATGCAATCTAACGAGTGGTGCCGATGAGGAGGTTTTTGCGAATACTACAAAGTTAAATTACCAAATGTCAAGTCTGATGTGATAGGTACATAGAGCACAAGAGCAATTTTGTTTTTTGGAGCCTCTCCAAATTCCACCTGGATAGAAAGATACGGCTCACAGAAGAATATGACCTCAAGGGTGCCCAAAAATGCATTGATGATGTGGCTTGTTGGTGCATATGGTGAAGCGCAGTGTGCCTCTGAAAGATAGATGCTGATGTGGAACTGTGAGGTGGCACTACCACGTGTCAGGTGAGGTGGTAGCTTAGTGGCTAACTAGGCCTGAGATGAGGAAAGGTTAAGTCAAACTTATCCATGGATAGTTGGGCCACGGTCAACTTCACCTAACCTTGGTTTGATCACAACCTTAACCAAGGGTATTCCCAATAACCTTGGTTACTTGTTACCATGTGACCAAAACTAGACCTAACCATGGTTATGGCTTATCTGGACACTTGTCTCTTGCTAAGGTTTGAGAACCTTTGCAAGCTTTAATCCACGTGGCTATGCTTTAATCCAAGGTTATGTGAACCTAATCATGGTTAGGGCTTATCTATACACATGTCTCTCTACAAAATCTCTCAATAAGACAAGAATGAACTCTCCCAAGAGACAACTCTCTCATGAACAGCTCTCAAAACTCTCAAACTCACTAGACCATGAAGATGGAATGAACCACATAGATGGAAGGAACTCTCTCATTTGAAAAGTAGATCTCTATGAACAGAAATCTCTCTTTTAAAAAATGAACAATGAACTCTCTCTCTCTTAGAAGAAAATCTCTCACAATTTCTCAAGAGCACCAAGATGGGGAATGCCACATGGGAGATCCTTGAGATTTACCATCTTTTTCATTGTCAAAAATGATAGACATACATACTATGATGGAGTGGCAATGGTCTCCATCAAACCACAAAGCAACTTATTGAAAGAATCCTTATCCCAACACATGCCTTTGGCAGATCCCTCTAACGTGTTAAGCATACACAAGCTAATTAGAAGCCGTCCCTTGGAATGATGTGTTAGAAAGTTCTCCCCCTCCATCTCCATGTTCACCTAGATAAATGTCTAAGGAAAACAAGACTACGATGTAGACTTGTTACCCTGTAGTGAACTAATCACCCAATCAACATAGATTGACACAGCTTCTGGGAAATTAGGTGTGGACTTGCCAACTTGCAGCTTCTCTCTAACCCATGACTCACATGAACCCTTGAAGCTCTAATAAACAATTGAATAAATTTTGAAGTATGTTGGCATGTTTGATGTTGAGGCAAAGGTTGGTGTAAGTTGAACTCCTTGATGAGCACTTTTTTCAGTGATCTATCATGATCAATCTCTATCACCCGTTGAGACATTTTAATGGAGTCCCTGTCTTTTCTTAACTTGACCAAGACAATTTCTTTAGACTCAATCTCTGCTTGAAGTGCATGTGTTAAATTACACAGCGCAGTGGAATAGAAACTAAACAAAGAATAGAGAGTACACAACAAACTAGAGATGAACAAAATTTTCCTTCAATACTGATGTAGTACAGATGATGGCTCTGTCCACCCGTTCACTCCCACAGTGGAGCTTAGTTGGCGATCTAGACAGATACTAGGTGAAGAGCTACTAGCTAGAAGATCTCTGCTGGAAGATCTGATCTAGTACAATGGACAGGGAGGTCACCTCTTTATAGATATGAGGGCGGTAGTCGGATCAACATAGTCGGTGGAACCGACTAGTCAACCTAGTCAGTGGAGCCGACCAGTCAACATAGTCAATGGAATCGACTAGTTGTCCATGGAATATTCAAGAAATATTCCCTATACCATCGCCAGATCCGAGCAAGGGCAAGGGGCTCCCACACAATCACCTTTCTACCATCAACGGTCTCATTGATAGACCTCATCTGACATGCAAGTCAGGATCCACCATCCAATGTCCCGGGCTCACACATGGCTTCTCCTCATATGGGGGCCTTACAACTTGAGCACCTTGGACCACTAGTGGTTACGAGGAGGGTGGGGCATTAAGCATATCTAACATCACATACATTGTCGTCTTCCAATCCTAGCAAACACATCATATATGTACTTGTGAAATTTCGACCCTCAAGATCACCCTACTTCACCGAAGTCAAAATCCTAATCCATTGTTTGTAGATGTATGTGACCATGCCGGAGCCCCTGAGGCGATAGCATAGGAAATATTCCCTAAATATTCCATGGACGACTAGTCGGTTCCACTGACTAGGTTGATTGGTTGGCTCCACCAACTACATCGACTGGTTGACTCCACCGACTACATTGATCTGACTAGCGCCCTCAAAGCTATAAAGAGGCGACCTCCCCAACCCATTGGATCAGATCAGCTCAGACTCCACCGACTACATTGATCTGACTAGCGCCCTCAAAGCTATAAAGAGGCGACCTCCCCAACCCATTGGATCAGAGCTTCCAGCTAGTAGCTCTTCACCTAGTATCTGTCTAGATCACCATCTAAGCTCCATTGTGGGAGTGCACAAGTGGATAGAGCCATCATCTGTACTACATCAGTATTGAAGGAAAAGTTTGTTCCTCTCTAGTTTGCTGTCTACGCTCTATTTTTTGTTTAATTTTTGTTCCATTGTGTCGTGTAATTTAACATGGTATCAAAGGCTAGGTGGCTCCAAAGATTGAAGAATAGAAGAGAGCCAAGGGCTTCAACAGCATACACAGTGATGGCAATAGAAGCGGCTCGAGTTCAGCAACTGCTGCTGCACCAACAATCCAGGCATTAAGGATTCTCCCACCAGCCTTCATTGAGGGCAAGCTAGATGGTATGAACTACACTCTATGGAAGTTTAAAATTATTGCTATTCTAGATTCATATGAGCTTCTAGAGACAGTACTGGGGACTGACCCAAAACCACAAGGAACCCCCGACCCAGCAAATCCGGGGAGTACGCTACCTCCTAATGCCAACCTTTTACGAGCTTGGAAATGCAGGAACACAGATGCTCTGTGTGCCCTGGTTACAAGTACTACTGACAGTGTTTTGACCTTGATTCAGCATACATCTAAGGCAACTATGGCCTAGAACATATTGAAGAGTCAGTATGAGACATGAAATCAAACAAGGATCCAGAACCTGGAGAATCAACTCGCAGCTAAGAAGTTTAATGAAGGAGAGAACGCAGAGGTGTTCATAACTCGAATCAAAAATCTACGTTACCAAATGGCTAGTGCCGGGATACAAAAGACTAGCGAAGAGCTAGCTCGGCGGTATCTCTCGATGTGTCCACCAAGGTTTGATGGACTAGTAACAGCGCTTAACACTCAGGTGAGACCCCAACCATTGTCATTTGAGGAGTTCTATGCTTTACTTATGGAGGAGGAATTGAGGCTTAAAGCTCGAGATGGAGGCGCCAATGGGGATGCTGCTTTCTCTGCCTGCTTTCTCTGCCACTGTGAAAGGCAAAGGTGGTTCCTCCACCAAAGGTGAGTCCTCTACTAGTGGTGACAAAAAGAAGAAGGGCAGCAAGAAGAAGTTTCAGGGAGAATGCTTCTATTGCAAAAAGAAGGGCCATATGATTGCAGATTGCTGGGTCAAGAAAGCAGATGAAAAGAATGGTATCCTGAAGAAGATTGATAAGGGGAAAGAGACAACTAACACAATGGAAGCAAAGTTGGATCTATTTCTGGCCATTGAAGAAGACTGTTCCTCAGTTCAAGAAGCTTCAACCACTAATTCATGGGTGTTGGATAGTGGTGCCTCCCGTCACATGACCTGCAAGAAGGGTCTATATTGTTCCATGCAGCCTCTACAAGAACCCATCATCGTAATGGTTGGTAATAATGCAAAATGCCCTGTTGAGGGTATAGGTACGGTTTCATTTGTTTTTGTAAATGGAGATGTTAAGAAACTATCTAATGTGCTGTATGTTCCACAAATCAAGAGAAATTTGCTATCAGTTGCTTCCATAACTGACCTTGACCATGATGTGAGGTTCAACAAGACAGGAGCAAAAATTCTAGATAGTGCAGGCAATCTTGTTGGCACAGGAGTAAGGAGGAACAACCTGTATGAGCTAAGTGCTCTTACAGCCACTGTTGGAGTGGGCACAAGCAGACTTTGGCATGAAAGATTCGACCACATCAAATTTGCAGTGCTGAAGGAGATGCAGAAGCAAGGTATGGTTGCTCACTTACCTGTAGTCACAGAAATCAAAGAACCCTGTAAAGCTTGCATGATGGGCAAGCAACAGAGAAATGCATTCCCACAAGAAAGAGAGAATAGAGCAAATACATGCCTTGGGGGATCTTCCTATTTTTTATTGATTGTCAATGACTATAGTAGGAAGATGTGGGTGTACTTTCTTTGCGAAAAGGCTCAAGCTTTTGGTAAATTTAAAGAATGGCTACAACTTGTTGAAAATGAAACAGGGAGAAAAGTGAAGGAAATTAGATCGGATGGTGGTGGTGAGTTTGTTTCTACAGAGTTTGGAGATTTTTGCAAGAGCAAAGGGATCAAGTGACAAACAACACCACATACGCCTCAATAAAATTTGGTTGTTGAATGCCGAATGCAGACCGCGGTGGAGATGGGAAGGTGTATGTTGAAAGGTGATAGACCTGCCAAACCACTTTTGGGCTGAGGCTATCAATACTATGGTTTACATCCTTAATCGTAGCTATACAAAGGCACTCAAAGGTAAAACACCACATGAGGCTTAGAATGGTAAGAAGCCATCTGTCTCCCACTTCAGAACGTTTGGGTGTGAATGCTATGTGCATGTACCAAACAAAGAGAGAAACAAGCTACAACCAAAAAGCACCAAATGTATCTTCTTAGGCTATTGTGATGAGAAGAAAGCCTATAAGTTGTAAGACCAAGAGGCAAAGAAGATCATAGCGAGCTGTGATGTGGTGTTCAGGGAGCAACCACATGTAGTGGAGGTAGAGAAGAGCTCTTCCACTTTATCATCAAAAGCGAAGAGGTAATTCACCTGTCCCAAGAGCTATAAAGGAGGAGGAAATATCAAATGATGAAGGTATAAGTCACCAACCTATTGTTACACCACCGGAAAAGCCATTGTTGTGATGGGTAAGGCAGCTCTATGACCATGATAACCAGATGCCTATGTCTATTAAGCAACATGCAGATGGACCAAGGCGGTCTCAGAGAATCAAGGAGCAAAGGAGGGCTTCTACTCACATAGTCAATATGGCCTTGATGGTTGAGATTATTGCAGAAGTAAAGGAGCCTGCGAGTTTTGAGGAAGCACTTGCAGACCGAGATTGGAAAAATGTTATGCAAGTAGAATATGACAGCATCAAGAAGAATGAAACTTGGGAGCTAGTAGATCAACCACCTAACAAAAAGGTTATTGGCACCAAGTGGGTTTGGAAGGTAAAGTACAAGGCCGATGGGACTTTGGAAAAGTACAAAGCCAGATTGGTTGCACAAGGATTTTCGCAGGTTGAAGGGTTTGATTTTCAGGAATCTTTCGCTCCGACTGACAGAATGACCACTATTTGCATAGTTTTATCGGTGGCTGCTTAGAAAAAGTGGCAAGTTTATCAAATGGATGTTAAATCAACATTCTTCAATGGTGCCCTCAAGGAGGAGGTGTACGTGGCTCAGCCACCTGGATTTGAGGCCCCCCATTCTGAGAACAAAGTATGTAAGCTGAAGAAGGCTCTGTACGGGCTGAAACAGGCCCCAAGAGCATGGTACCAATAGATAGAAGGCTTAGCCACCTGGGTTTGAGGCCCCACATTCTGAGAACAAGGTATGTAAGCTGAAGAAGGCTCTATACAGGTTCTTGGTTTTAAGCATGCATAGGAGGCTAGAAATTTCTATAAGTAGTTTGTGATAGTCCAAAACCAAAAAAAAAATCTTTTTCAGCATTAGGAGCTTTGAATTAAGGCCTATCATGCTCTGAAAATTGCTTTATTCTATCCTTCCATTGGTAGAAGTTGATTTGGTAACAAGCCACGGTCACTGCATTGCCATCTATAGTTGTTGGAATTATTCTAGGAAGTATTGCCTTGTCATTTTGGAAGGCCGCCTACATCATGTGGAAGCACCATAGAGATTGGGTGTGAATTCTACATCATTTCGCATCATATATGGGACCTAATGCAACTTTTAGAGAACCAAAAATGATCATTTTGCCTCATTCATGCCTATGTTTATGCTTCAGTTATAATAGAATTGCCACTTTTGGGAAGGTTTTGGTACCATACATTTGAATGATATGGAATGCACTCCATTGAAACAAAATGCATTTGAAATCATAGTATATGTAGGGATATAAAGGCTCAATTTTAGTTCAATGTGAATGCTTTGTTTATGCTTAGCTAGAGCAATTTGTAATGCATTTGACCACCTAACTGAAGGTTATTTCAAACAGATACTTGCTAGAAATTATGAACATCTTATACCCTAGGCCTAGGCAGCCATTCTTGCAGTGTTAATGCTCAATTTGAGCAAAATCTTGCATACATTTTCTATAGTAAATGCATATTAAAAATTTTCACCCTTTATATACACTAAATTATGTAGCAAACTGTATTAGCCTTTGAGAGGAAGCATTGCCAATTTCTTTTCAGATTTTGTGCATTTCTATATGGTAGGAGAGTCATCTATGAATGTGTCAATCGTTGCAGGTGAGAAGCTTGGGAAGAACAACTACCTACAATGGCCTTTTTGCATTGAAAATTTTCTAATTGGTAAGGATTTATGGGATATTATTGATGGGACTAAAGTTAAACGTTGAGAGTGATGAATTAAGTGCAGATGTAAAAGCTATTCACTATACCTTGATTTGCTATCAAGGATACTAGTCTTAGGCACATTCAGGATAAGGCAAGTGCAAAGGTTGCTTGGGATTCTATCGCAAAGTTGTTTGAAACGAACACTAAGGCTCAAAAATAGCATCTCAAGTAGGAATTGCATGATATAGAATGCAAGAATGCAAGCATTCAAGACTACATCTTGAAGGTTTGATGCAAAGGTTGCTTGGGATTCTATCGCAAAGTTGTTTGAAATGAACACTAAGGCTCAAAAATAGCATCTCAAGTAGGAATCGCATGATGTGGAATGCAAGAATGCAAGCATTCAAGACTACATCTTGAAGGTTTGATGCTTTGTTTATCAACTTGGTAGTATTGCTGTTCAAGTTGATGATGATGACATTGTAGCCACATGCTTACATGGAGTGGGAAAAGTGTGACATCTAGAAAGCCAAAGCATACCTTAGTGACTGGTGGTGGTCTAGGTAGAGAAAGAGAATTGCATGAGGCCATGGTTGAGGCCAAGAACATGGTGGATAGCCACAATATGGCTAGCAAAGTCAATAATTTCAGCAAGAAACTCAGCCCCAAAACTACCCACATAAAGGTGGATATGCCAAAGGCAGGGGAGCAATAGAGGTCATGGTGGTACTCAAAAAAGAAGAAAGCCAATCTTTGCAATTATTTTGGCATTGCTGGTCATTATGCTTACAAGTGTAAGAAGAAGAAAGTGGATATAAGCTAAAAAAAGATCGAGAAAAGATCCCACAAGGTAACTATGCATGAAGAGATCAATCTCATGCAAGAGATCTATTGGCTATGCAACATGTATTTTGTGCTATGCAAAAGATGGATGTGGAGTGGTATGTGGATTTAAGAGCATCCAACCACATGACTCCTCAAGATGATTGGTTTGAAAGCATGCAACCATTATGCAAAAATCTTATGTGTATATAGGTTATGATAGTAAGCATCAGATTACACACACTAGGAATGTACCCATAGAGCTACAGGGTGGAGCTAAGCATGTTCTTGGTGATGTTATATGTGCCAAGTATCACAAATAACCTTGTGTAAGCTAGTAAAATGACCAAAATGGATTTTGAAGTTTGATTCAATAAACATGAATGCACATTCTTGGACACATGGTAGAACAAGCATGTAGTCACTTGCAGAAATAAAGTTGGTTGCATGTTTAAGTTGAATGCCATAATGCCCAAGGAATGGAAGGAATATTTATCCATGCTACAAGCTGAGATTCTAGATCTTAAAATGTGGCACAAGTGCATCGGTCACATGAACTACTAGCAATTACAAGGTCTCCTAGGTTCAGGAGTTGTTATGGGTGTACTGCAGCTCAAGGCAATTGGGCCTTCATGTGCATGTAGTGCTTGATAGTTTTCCAAGCAAGCAAGGAAGACATTTTCTCCGAAGGGAAAGAGAGAATGGAAGGTTCTTGAACTTATTCGTTCTAATGTCTGGACAACCCCTCAGCCCAACAGCATGCGTGGGCTGAAATATTTTATTTTATTCATTGATGATTACTCATGGAAGATATGGGTTTATTTCTTGCATGAGAAGTTCAAGATATTTGAAAAGTTCAGCAATTCAGAGACGTGGTTAAGTGTGAAACCAGAATGCGAGTCATAACCATTCATTTGGATGGAGGGGGAGAATATATGTCTAAAGAGTTTACTGCATACGATAATAGCATGGCACTCAATGGTAGGTTTCATGCGCATATGCATCATAGCCAAATGGTTTAGTAGGAAGGAAAATCACAAAATTGTAGAAATAGGGTGTGCATTATTGAATGAAAAGAACATGCCTAAATACTATTGTCCAGAAGTAGTAAAATGTGCAATTTACATTATGAATAGAATGCCTACAACAGTAGTACACACAATAAGACATTAGAGGAAGTTTATTCAGGGAGAAAGATAGATGTATCCAACTTGGAAGTATTTGGGTGTATTTGTTATGTACATTTACTAGATGAAAAGACAAAGAAGTTAAATCAAAGGCTAAAAAATGCATCTTTGTTGGTTATGCATCAGAGTCCAACATGTTAGATACATTCACAAATATGGCTACAAATTAAGTGCAAGGATAGCCACATGTGGAGGTTGTAGGAAGTGGAGTCACTACTATAGAAATGGTGGATCTGTGTGGTCAGGCCGGCTAAGGTCAAATGTAAGAAATATAAATATGCTTCAAAATGTCTAACATATGGTGGATATTATAGCAATAAATCAGCCTCAAAGTCATGAATTTGCTAGCTACAAGTTAGTGCTACCAAATAGTCCACATTTTCATGTTTAATGAAGCCATGATGTTAAGTTTTTAGGCCCAAACATGACATCACAAGCTGCTAATTTCAAGCAAAAAATTGGCCTAAAACGTCATGCTAAAGGTATATGGGAAAGCACTTTACCTCAGACTTCCACTTGGGTGAGATACCAAGTGCAAAGAATTACTTATGATGGGTTTGTGACAGTGCACCGTGCCTAGATGACCAATGTGTTGCAAGATAAGGAACCCCAAAAATTTGAGGGTACCATTGAGTAGAGACAGTTGATATAGGCCATGGATGAGGAGATTCATGCCTTAGATCAATAAGAGACATGGTCAGTTATTGACTTGTCTCTAAAGGCAAGAATGTCATATGCTACAAATGGGTTTACAAGGTGAAACATAAATTTGCAAATGATAGTATGAGTAGGTACAAGTACCATTTGGTTGCTAAAGGGTATGTTCAACACAATACATCATCAATTATGCAGAGACTTTCAAACCAGTGGTGGCCAAGGTGGTAACAATTCGGATGGTGGGTGCATTAGCTACACCTAATAGCTATAAAATTCATCAGAGGCATCGCTTCAATAAAAGCATCCATTTTCATTGTACCTACTACCATGTAAACTCTTTTGATGCATGGTGAAAACATTCACATTTCTTTGTGTGAAATATTATTTTGTTATCTTGAGCTGTAGGGAGAACCAGGACTTTGTTTGCTTAGATGTGTTAGATATCAATGCTCCACTCTCGTGTAACTACGCGGGAACCAGCTAACTCTACTTGTAAGCCCCCCATATGAGGAGAAGGCATTTGAGTAGCTCAGTTATCTGGTAGGTCCTGGATTGGACACCAAATGGGGACCATGTGTGGCCTGATGGCTGGACGGCTTTAGATAGAGTTGGTACACTGCCAACTAGGCTACATGCAAGTGTGGGAAGGCATCCCATGACTGACCGCATTGAGAGTAGATGGAGCATTTCCTGGGGCAGCCCACTCTCGGGTTGTAGGGCCCAACCGTTTGGAGCCTCAGATGATCCCGGATGGACCGAACGGCGATCGTAGGTTAGTTGCTCTGTTTTGTGCACCGGTTCTATCATGTGCTCGGTGGCCTATTTCGGGCCCCCAGTCGACTGTTTTGGGTGGACTGGGTCGGTCACCCAATTGAGCCTAATCGACTATGACTGGTGGCTATATAAGAGCAAGCCCGTGAAGCCCATTTCATCAGTGGCTATAGCAACCCTAATTCCTTAGCATCTAGCCTCTGTCTTCTACTATTTCCAACTTGCCATCGAAGCTTCTTTCATAGGAGCGCACGGCTGGGAGGCAGTGCCATCTATTGTATCAGTTCTATAGTAATCAATTTTTTGATTCTCCATACTATCTGGTTTTCTCTCTTGTGTACAAGATCCTGTTATCTGTTGAGCACAGACGTTGTATTATTTTCTTACATGGTATCAGAGCCTGGACTCTAGCAAGAAGATTTGGTAGTGTGTTTCTATTTGCAAGCAGATTGTAAGAGATGGCCCAGCCCACAAGACTGTGAATCCCACCGTTCGGTGAAAGCGGAAAGTTGGACGGCTCTAACTATCCACTCTGGAAGTTCAAGATGAAGACCATCGTAAGCACATACGAGCTTTGGGATACTGCTATTGGGGTGGACGTGAGGCTGGTTGTGAGACCGGATCCAACCAATGCAGGACAACAGATAGTACCAACTGCGGATGAGATTCTCGCATGGACAAGAAGAAATGCAGATGCGTTGTGTTCTATTATCTGCAGTGTAAGTGATTCCGTCATGGCATTAATTCAACATGTCACCACAGCGGAGGAGGCATGGACGGTCTTGAAAAATCAATACGAGACCACGAATCAGATGTGGATTCAGAATCTGGAGACTCAACTCACAAACGAGAAGCTATCTGAGTCTGAAGCGGCAAAGAAGTTCATCACTAGGGTGAAGAACCTGCGCGATCAGATGACTGCGATTGTCATCACCATCACTAGCGAGAATCTAGCACGGAGGTGCTTACAGATTCTCCCACCAAAGTACGACGGTCTTATTATGGCACTGAATACGCAGAACAAAAATCCGCCCCTCAACTTTGAGGATTTCAGCGCGATGCTTCTGGAGGAGGAGATGCGTCAAAAGAGAAGGACTGGAGAGGATTCGGCTTTCTACACTGGATCAAAGAAAGGTAAGGGTAAGGACTCTGGTAACCCTTCTTCTGATGATAAAAAGAGAAAGAAGAAAATCAAGTGCTTCTATTGCAACAAGGCAAGGCACAAGCAGAATGAGTGTCGTTAGAAGATTGCAGATGAGAAGAACGGAGTAAAGAAAGAGTCCAGTAATAGCGTGCAGGAGGTACCAGTAGAACTGTTCGTAGTAATTGAGGAGATTTGCATGGAGGCAGTTCATGTACCTGTGGATGAACCTTGGATTATTGACAGTGGCGCATCGCACCACATGACCAGTCAGAAGGATTGGTATACCTCTCTACAGCTGGTAGGGAATGACATCCTGGTAGCAGTCGGCAATGATGCAAAATGTCCAGCAAAAGGAAAAGGTACGATTGCTCTCAATGTTGGGATATCTCAAGGTGTATGCCCCAGGCACACCTTGGTTTCTATGTGTGTGTGCTAGAGGCACAGTTAGGTGCCCATAAGCACAGTTAGGTGGTGATAGAAGCCACATAGGATGATTGAGAAAATCCAGGAGAAGATTGAGGAGATGATTGTGGAGCTCAGAGGTTATCAGTGATGTCAGTGATCATGTAAGAGGTGCCTACTTAAGGACCTCATCTTTCTTCATTCCATAAGCAAGAATTCTGAGTTTGTGTTCACTCCATGCTTTCTTTTCACTTTACCAACATGGTATCAGAGCCCTTTGATCCCCCTTGAGCCCATTTGTGCCACATCATCTTCTTCTTCTCCATCTTCTTCTTCTTCATCTTCACCATTTCTTCCCCTTCTTCCCAAATCTTGCTAAAGCTTGTTCTCCTCTGTTTCTCTGCCATTATCCAAGCCCTTCCTACTGGAGATACCTCTCAAATGGGCGAACCTTCAGCTGTAAGGAATCGAAGAACGAACGTTGCTGTTGGTCGTCATTTCCCGAAAATCGTCAAATCTCTCTTCTGCGTTTTCTCTATTTCAACTCCACCTTTCTCTAATTCCTTTTAGGGGAAGCTTCTCCATCCTTGGGCTATCTGTTGTTGAAATTTAAGTAGCAATGGCTGCATATTCAAGGAGAAAATAGAAAAAAACCAGTCGACTTTGAAGAAGCTAGCTATGGCGACCTGACGTGGAATTGTGCCTCTCCTCCTCAGTGGATCTTCTCTGGTATAAGAGCTTTATTTTGCTTTAGAAAGCCCCTTTTTCTTTGCTTTGGAGAGTAAGATACAAGCCCTCCAAGTTCAGGCCTCTATTTTTGATAGTTTTGACAAGGTTGTGAAAGTAATGCTACATTAGATCCTATTTTAGCATTTCTGAGGTTTTGAAGTTTTGAAAAGCATTAGTACAACTGTGGCTACAACTTTCTTTTAAGTTGCTATACCTGGATTTGATTGGAAAGATTTAATTTAGCCACCTCTGTGAAGCATGTAAGTGAAAGCATCATTGATTGAAATTTGGTCACAAGTCTGCTACATTAAATGCTTATATTTTGAAGCTTTTCAGTTGTTATTCTAGCCTTGTAAGAGAGAAGACACTGCCCAATTCTTGGGTTAGACCCTCTCATGGCTTGCTTATCCAAAATATGTGGAAAGCCAAATCATAAAGCAATGTCTTGTTATGCTACAATGGAATAGAATGCCAACATGGCTTCCTTGCTGCATATTGCCAAGATAATGGTTGCCAAAAAAGAAGCAACTTCAAAGACAGAAAATGCCAATCTACTTTCAGTTGATGTGCCTCCACAAGATGAGGCATCCTTTGAAGATTATGCTTTTTGAATCATCTCCATGTATGCTCCAGATCTCTCTTTTTGTTGAGTCAAGGTACTCAACCTGGATAGTCCTCCAAAATGAATGAAATAAACTATTGTGTGTTTTGTAAACACCTCTGGTCACCATATGATGTAGGCCATGTGTATGTGTTTTTGCTCCATGGTACCTCCTACAGACATTGTGTGCATGTACATGCAAGGGAGATAACCATTGGAAGGTCTGTTGTATCCCTTTTGTTTACCTTACACCCATGGGAACCCTTGCTAGCTTGAGATCCTAGCCATTGATAGATCCATGACCACCATGAGACGGCATGTGACACCTTGTGCTAGCTGTATCCTTGACATAACCTGTTGGGATATCTCAAGCTGTATGCCCCAGGCACACCTTGGTTTTTATGTGTGTGTGCTAGAGGCACAGTTAGGTGCCCATAAGCACAATTAGATGGTGATGGAAGCCACATAGGATGATTGAGAGAATCTAGGAGCAGATTGAGGAGATGATTGTGGAGCTCAGAGGTCATCAGTGATGTCAGTGATCATGTAAGAGGTGCCTATGTAAGGACCTCATCTTTCTTCATTCAATAAGCAAGAATTCTGAGTTTGTGTTCACTCCATGCTTTCTTTTCAGTTTACCAACACTCAAGTCAAATGGAGTTGTAAAACAGCTGTCCGATGTTCTTTATGTGCCAGATATCAAGAGTAACTTGTTGTCCATTTTTGCGATCACGGATCAGGACCTCAAAGTTCAATTTGATAAGAATGGTGTACAGATTCTGGATCTTCAAGGGAAGGTCGTTGGTAAAGGTACACGGCACAACAACATTTACGAACTCTCAGCTTTCAGTGCTCGAGCAGATGTGAAGAACAATAAGCTGTGGCATGAGAGGTTTGGTCATCTAAACCTTAGTTCTTTGAAGGAGATGCATAAAAGTGGAATGATTGCAGACCTATCAGAAATTTCAGATCTGCCCGATGTATGTGAAGCTTGCATGATGGGCAAGTAGCATCAGCATCCCTTTCCTAAAGAGGCCAGCAAGGGAAAGGCTCCTCTAGAGCTTGTTCACATGGACCTTTGCGGAAAGATGGAGACGGAAGCTTTGGGTGGTTCCTACTACTTCATGATGTTGATCGACGACTACAGTAGAAGGATATGGATATACTTCCTGAAGACTAAAGATGAGGCTTTTAGTAGGTTCAAGGAATGGCATGTAATGGTCGAGAAAGAATCGGGGAGGAAGGTGAAGAAATTGAGATCAGACAAAGGTGGAGAGTTCACATCAACTGAATTCGAGAGTTACTACAAAAGTCATGGGATCAAGAGGTAGAAACCCCCGCCACATACATCACAGCAAAATGGAGTAGCACAGTGCAAGATGCGCGTCATCTGCGAAATGTGGGTTGGAGTATGATGAAAGGGAAAGATTTGCCAAAGACTTTCTGGGCTGAAGCATGTAACACTGCAGTTTACATTCTGAATCGTAGCTACACGAAGGCTGTGAACGGGATGACTCCACTGCAAGCCTTTTCTGGTAAGAAACCTTCAACCGCACATTTCAGAGTTTTTGGATGTGACTGTTTTGTGCATGTCCCTGATGCTACCAAGACCAAATGGGAACCGAAGAGCCGGAAATGTATTTTCTTGGGCTATAGTGAAGAGGCGAAGGGTTACCGTCTCTATAACCCTGTTACCAAGAAGGTAATCATAAGTCACGATGTGGTCTTCTCATAACAGCCCCATCAATTGGAGGAGGATGCTTCCTTCCCAGACAACCAGGACCAGGATATCCATCTAGTACCACCACCAACAGTAGACCGAACTCCCCCAACGGTGCTTGGGAGGATTCAAGATAAAAAAGAGGAAGAAGAGCCTGCAGAACCACAACGGCAATGGCCATTCTTGAAGTGGGTAAAGCAGCTTTTGGACGGCAGAGAACCTCCAGCCATTGAGGAGGAACCATCCGAACACTGCCGGTCCAAGAGATTAGAGGAGCAAAGAAGGGCGCATGAACACTTGGTCAATTACGCTTTGATGACAGAGGTGATCCGTGCTGATGAACCCAAATGTCTTGAAGAGGCACAGGGTAATGACAGGTGGATGGAGGCTATGCAGTCGGAGTATGGCTCCATAATGAAGAACAACACTTGGGACCTTGTGGATCGACCACCAAAACGCAAGGTAATCAGCACGGGTGTACAAGACCAAGTACAAGTCCGATGGCACGTTGGATAAGTACAAGGCTCGGCTCGTGGCAAAAGGATTCACATAGGTACATGGTTTTGATTATCAGGATACTTTTGCTCCCACAGCTCGACTAACCACAATTCGTAGTGTTTTGGCTTTAGTTGCCCAGGGAAGTTGGCCCGTGTTTCAAATGGATGTAAAATCCGCCTTTCGGAATGGAGATCTCAAGGAGGAGGTATACGTGGAACAACCACCAGGTTTTCAGATCCCCGGTTCAGAAGGTAAAGTTTGCAAACTGAAGAAGGCACTTTACGGGCTGAAATAGGCCCCACGAGCATGGTACCAGCGAATTGATGCCTACTTTCTGCACAACGGGTTCAGGAGGAGCCCGTCTGATGCAAACTTGTATATCTTCAGAGAAGGAGGCAGGTGTATGATCGTGGTCCTTTATGTGGACGACCTTGTCATAACAGGGAACCATGAAGAGAAGAGCTCGCAGACGAAGCATTTGCTAGGAAGAGACATTTCCTCAGACTGATGCATTTCTATTTGGGGATTGAAGTTTGGCAGGACCCGAAACAGATCTTCATTTTACAGCTGAAGTATGCTGGAGAGATACTAAAGGCATTTGGCATGGCTGAGTGCAAGACAGTTGGTACCCCTATGGAGATTGACGTGAAGCTCTCAAACGAGGATTCATCACCACTAGTGGATGAAGCGAAGTACATAAGGCTTATGGGTAGCTTGATTTACTTGTGCAACACACTGCCGGACATCAGTTTTGTGACTGGTGTACTAAGCAGGTTTTCAAATAAGCCTCGGGAGAACCATTGGAGGGCAGGGATGCGGGTGTTGAAATACATCAAAGGCACACTTGATTATGGAATCACCTATACCAAGGGCAACATCTTGACTAGATTCTGACTCGGATTGGGCAGGAGACGTGGATAGTAGGAGATCAGTGACAGGTTATTATTTCTCACTTGGATCTGGAGCTGTGTCATGGGTCAGCAAGAAGCAACCCACAGTTGCTCTTTCTTCTACTGAGGCCGAGTACAAATCAGCATGCTTTGCTTCCTGCGAGGCAGTGTGGTTGAGGAGGATTTTAGGGGACATGGGTGCAGTGCAGAACAAGCCTACGCAGTTATCATGTGACAATCAGAGTTGCATGGCGATTGCAAAAAACCCTGTGTTCCATGCTCGCACAAAACACATCGAGATTCAATATCACTTTGTACGCGAGCTCATCATGGATGGAGAGGTCAAGTTGGTGTACTGTCCCACTACAGAGAATGCTGCGAACATCTTCACAAAGGCTCTTGGAAGAGACTTGCTGAAGAGGCATCTTCATCGAGTTAAATCAATGGAAATGGATTCTTGTACGACACATTGCAAAGTTTACAATAAGTCGAGTTTAATTATGAGGTAAAGGGCCCTCCCCTCTTATTTATAAGGGTAATAATTACAAAACCTTTCATATTATATGCTTTTTACAAAATCTTATGTAGCCTATTAGAAGACTTTATGAGCATTCAAATGATGTCTTGAGTTCAAGTCCCTCCTTTGCATGAAATTTTGAAAGTCTCTCTTTGACCTCAACTTAATTGAGCAATCTCCACCTTTTCACCTAAGAAAAAAATAGAGTTCCTTCATTTAAAAATAAATTCCTTTTCAATTAAGTCTATTTGTAATCCAAGTTACATAAATGGAATAATTTATTTAGATTAAAACCATTAATTGTAATTGGTAGGATCATAGAGCTTCCTTCATGTAAGGCTGCCATGTGATACCTCATAAAATCTTCTTAGTAAGGGAATATCTATATTTGTGTCCCATCAACATGATTAAAAACTAATTCCTCTATTGGATTGCTCATTTATCCTTCCCATCTACCTATTCTAAAGGCTTGATTAGTCAAAGTAGTGTTACTAAAGATGCTTTGATAGTGGTATATCTTGACCTACATTATGCATACTAGTAGGTAACATGGGGATTGCATATGGGACAATACCAATGAATTCCTATTCTATCATGAGCTTACTAAGTGATCAATGGGTCATTATCATTTGCTCATATCTAATCTTTTATGCAACTTGTGTTAAATGTGTGCAATTGTGAGTGCATGAAATGGCAAGTGTTAAAAGGGAGAGAGCCAAAATGAACCTTAGGACATACCTATGGCAATGTCCACAATGGCTTAATCCCACATACAAATTGGGGGCCTAATGTTGAAGGCTTATCATGCCTTGAAAAGTGGATACATACACTAGATGCATTCTAAGGAATGAGGGCTTCAAGGAGTTGCTAGGTGACAAATGTCCAAGTTGTAACATGGTATCTAAGCTAGTGGTGGCCTTGACTGTGCATGATGTGAGATGCAGATGCAAACACACCTCCCATGTGGCAGCAATGCTCTAGCAGATTACAAGGTTGGCAAGTACACATGTGGCATCTTGATCAAGTGGAGATTAAGGGGTGTATGGACACAAAGAGATAGCAAATAGGCAATACACAGTTGAAAATGCAAAAATAAAGGAGACATATGAAAATGAAGAATGAGGTGATTGAATGATGCGTTGATGGATACCACACCATTGGAAAAGCTAGCTCAATAGAGACGGCAACACGTATGATTTAGGTAGACCTTGACATAGATAAAAATTGGAAAGTGTTCATGATAGAACATAATGACAGTGGGAGCACTACGAGTTGGTAGATAGCAAGGAATATTCAAAAGCAAAAAACAAGATGAGAAGAATGGTGAAAAGGAAATGAAGGACCAATCATACAAGGTAGTTGTCACACGGCTTACAAGGAATGCAAAGTAACTGAAACAATTAATTATACGAAGGTGTATATCGGTCAGAAAGTGTTGGAAATAATGGTATATATTAGTCGAAAAGTGTTGGAAATGATGCCATTTTCCACTATAAACTTGTGGATATATGTGAACTCCTATACAACAACATAACATGCTCACCTAATGGGTAGAAATGGGATGCACTTTTTGGAATCTAATGGATACAAATAACTAGTGAGAAAAAGGAGGTACAAATTTGTTTATCTTAGTTCTTATAGTGACCTTGGTTATTCAAATTAGGACTCACTACACCACCTATTGAGCCTAATGTAATGAAAATTAAATTAAACAAGGTAGTATTTGAATTTCATAATTTCCATTATGTTAGGGAGCAAGTGGTGCTAATCAAAATTTCAAACCTTTTTCCTTTCAAATGGTTTATCCCCTTGTTATTTTGTCCCAAAATTATGAATAAAGGGATGCTTTTTGGTGTTTTTCCCTAGAATGGAGTTGAGTTGTCGTTCCTTCGGCACCATCCATGTAGTACATAGGGTATTCTGTTTCATACTCATAGTGAGATTCTAGCTCTTCAGGTCGGAGTTGTTGCATCGGAGCTATGGGAGCAAGATTGGGAGCCCGTGGATATTGCGGAGGATTGGGATTCCTCATTAGTTGAGGCATGGGGAGCTCCTCTTAGGCTAGGTTCACACCGCTTGAATGCCAACTTGTCATAGTGATGTGGCCCAAACCCGTTTGTTGTTAAGTTGTTTACTGGGGAAGGAAAGTGTGTCGTGCACCCCTCGCCCCACCTAAGCACTGGTTATAAGAGCAACATCACCGATTGGAGGCCTTGCCTGGTTGCAGAATTCCTTGACAGTGAATAATGAGGCTGGGTCCACACTCTCAAGGAGCTGCTATTCGTGCGATGTGAACACCACATAGTGTGGCGGCACTCCTCTTCCATAAAGCTCCTTTGCCGACGACGGAGGCGTTGCGTGGTTGCGGAATTCCTTGACAGGGAATAACGAGGCTGTGGGTCGACACTTTCAAGTGCTAGGGAGGTGTGAACACCACAAAGAGCGATGGCGGCAAGCCTCAGGGTGAAGGCGGTCAGGGGTGGTTGGTGTGGACATAACATAACATCATAACATAACATAAAGTAACATATCAAATCAAATCATATCATCATAACAAAACATCATCATCATCATCATTCATCATTCATCATCATAAAGGACGGCCACGCGTCTTCTATTTTTGTCATCCTGCTCGTCGTCGTCGTCCTCCTCCATAGCTATGGCGGACAAGCTCATGCACGCTGTTCAGTACTCCTCTTACGGTGGAGGCCCTGCTGCTCTCAAGGTTTCTCACCTCTCTCTTCTCCATTTCCTTTCCCTTCTTCCTTTCTTACGTTCTTTTCACTACTTCCCGCTCCTTTGCCTCCCATTTGCCCCCTTTTGATCGAGCTTCTTGCATGATGCATCTTGTCCGTGAGTGGAGAGGGGGCTCGTCCCTCGCGACACTTCAGCCTGAGTCTGTTTATCCATATTCTAGGACACTAGATTTATGTCTGGACTTCACCCGGATGATCGACTAAATTTAAAGAACCTTTACACAACCGACATTGGTTTTGATGAGAGCACGCGCATCTTTTCGGTTGGATCTTTGTTCATAGGTCCAATTCCAGCAGTAAACCAATATGCGAAAGAACCTGAACAAGCCATCTAATGCAGCAGTGCTTTTAAGCATGACCGTATAAAACACATGTGCAACTTAGAGCGCGTTCTTTGTGAGCGCTCAACACAATCTTCGCCCGAGCAGCGGGAATCGGGGGACCTGAATGGACTCGTATGACGCATCAAATTTAGACGAGTGATGACCTTGCATCTGCCCTTCTATCTAACTAGTGTACTAAAGGTATGACACGCCATAACTATCCCAAGTTAGGATTCGTGCCTTCATAACTAGCCACGTTAGCATGGACGTAACATTCTCCCCTTCTTATTCAAAGAAGGTTTCGGAGATAAAACCCGTGAATTGGTGTTGGAGAAAACCCGAGTGTTATCCTCCTCTAAATGAATTTTCTCCTTTGCCCGTTTTGAGCCCTCACTCTGAATAATCAAGGAGTAGTTCTGGCTTAAAGGGTACAAAAGTCGAAAGATCTTTCAATCTTAAGAGGTTCGTATTCTGATTCGGAAACTAAGTTATCTCTTGCACTCAACACCTCTTTTACTCAATTAACATGAAAGATTAGGTGTACCGGTACACGATCACATAATTGTTGTTTTGTAGGTCACATCATTACGAATTAATATCGTAACGAGCCTACAGAGAGAGAGAACTTGGCAACAACAAGTGACTACACGACAGGCCAACCAGCTCTGCCTCCTTTCTTGCATTAACTGCCTTTTCATACATCAGAGCGGCCAACGGCTTGAATACATCAAGAACCAGCTAACCGTCACCACATGGCACTCACGGGGTGGTTAGTCACACATCTAGCTGGCAGCCACATTGGCAATGAGCTGGTCAAGGAATGGTCTGGCTGGCAGCCACATCAACAGCCTCGTCACATCTTTCCCCCTCTAAAAAATGAGTAGTCCTGGAATGAAATGGTTTGATACGGGATATATGTGCTGTTGTGTGAGTCTTCTTGCGGTCGATTGCACATCGTTGAAGAGCATAGGTGGTTTTGCCCACTGGCTTGATCACTTTATACGGCCTGACCCATTGTGGCAAAATTTTTTCTGCAAGTCCTTTCTTGTGAACTGGGTAATGGACCATTACCAAATCGCGAGGGGAGAAATTGACACGCCTGTGTTTTCTATTGTACAAAAACTGTTGTTTGGTTTGAGCTCTTTTCAAATGCTGCTCCGCATTCTGCCTCAGAAATGAGAGTATGTTGAAGATAATCAGCCCATTGTTTCGCATCATTATGCTTAATTGTTGCTGAATCAATTAGACCAACTTCAGGAGGTAATTTTGGTGGTCTACCATACAAGGCTTCAAAGGGACTGATTTGTGTAGATTCTTGCAGTGCTGTATTGTAAGCAACCACCACGAATGGTAAAGATGCATCCCAGTCCGTGTGTTGCGGGTTGACATACATTGCCAACATGAGCTTAATTGTGCGATTCAACCTTTCTGTCAACCTGTTACAATGGGGATCGTGAGGGCTTGCAAACTGCTGCTTAATGCTCAGTTTGTCTGCCACTATCTTCATCACTTCAGATTTGAAATTTGTACCTTGATCTGACAATAGCTTTTTTGGACAAGTATGAGGTAAGAACACATGATGAATGAGAAAATCTGCAATATCTGAAGCTGTGATTGACTTAAGGGGCTGTGCAATAGTCCACCTTGTGAGATATTCTGTAAGCACAATCACGTATTTGTTACCATTTGTAGATGCTGGAAATGGACCATAATATTGTATGCCACAAGCTCAAATGGTTGAGTTACTGAAATTGATTGAAGATCTCCAGCAGGTTTCCTTGTAGGCGACTTGAAGAACTGACAAACAGGGCAAGATTGAATATATAAATTCAGAGTATGCTGCATCCTTGGCCAGAAAAACTTGGTCTTCAGCTTAGTGAACACTTTGAGCAGACCAAGATGTCCCCCAAATGGTCCATCATGAAAAGCATTCATGTAAAGGTGTCTGACTGAAACAGGAATGAAAAGCCTTGGTTGGAAAGGAGCTTTGTGAAAATACAGTAGATCATCAATCACTTGATAGTGCTGCGGGGGTTTTGATGTTAACAACTTCTGCTTAATAGCAATGATGTCTGGATCACTGTTATGTAGAGCTTTCAGTTCTGAGATTGTAGGCAAGAGAGGACTGTTTTGGGGAAGAGGTAAAGGCATTCGTCTTGCTGTGCTAATTGCATTTCCACAGTTTGACCTTCAGCACATCTGGGCAAAGCATCTGCAACCTGATTAGCCTGGCCTGTAGGCAATGTCGAAATCATAATCTTGTAGAATTAGCAATCTTCCGTTCATATGTCTCTTCTTCATCAAACTAGTAAGTGCTGCATGATCTGTTTGCGGCATAGCGTGATTCAGGGTCGGAGAGAGACCTGCTTAAATAAATTATCGGTCGCCATTCATCCTCTTCATCTTGTTGGAGCAACACTGCACCAAGGCCTTGATCAGAAGCATCAGTTCGAATGAGGAAAGGCTTGGACATATCTGGGTGTCTGAGAAGAGCATCTTCCTGTAGGATTTCTCGGATTTTTTCAAATGCTTTTTGACAGTCAGTTGACCAAAAGAACCTTGCTTTTTTTAGCAAAAGCTTTCATAACGGTGCAGCAATTAGTGAAAGATGAGGCATAAATCTCATGCTGAAAGCTGTCAACCCCAAGAATTTTTGAACCGCTTTGACATTTGTGGGAACTGGATAATGCTTGATCGCTCAAACTTTCATGGGATCGGGACGTACTCCATCAGCCGAGATAATGAAACCTAGATACTTGATGGAAGTTTGTGCCCACTTGCACTTAGTTGGGTTGAGCCGTAAATTGTATTGCTGGAACAGCTGAAGTACTTGCTTGAGAATCTGTTTATGCTCTTCCCAAGTTTCTGTATGAATTAATACATCATCCAAATACACAAGAACTTTTTTCTGAATGATCAGGTCATGCAAAACGAAATTCATCAACTTTGAAAAGTCCTTGGTGCATTATTCAGGCCAATGGGCATGACATTGAATTGATACAAACCAAAAGGCGTTCGAAAAGCTGTTTTTTCATGATCTTCTGGCCAAACAGGGATTTGCCAATAACCAGATTTCAGATCCAATCTCATAAAATATTTTGAATGTGCCAGTGAATCCAGTATATCATCAAGTTTGGGAAGTGGATATTGATCTTGAAGTGTGACCTTATTTAAGGGACGAAAATCGATGCAGAACCTGTATGAATTATCAGTTTTTTTCACCAGGGGTGGTTCACATGTCCATGGGCTTCTGGAATGTGAAATAATATTGTCTCGAAGCATAACTGTGACATGTTGACGAAGAACTTTGATTTCTTTACTGGAACGTCTTCTTTGAGCTGTACATACAGGCCTGGAATTTCATGATAAATATGTGCTGATGTAGCGGTGGGTTTATTTCCTGCAAATGGACATGGAAATTCGTGTAGTTATTTTGTAATCTGTACTTGCTGCCAATTTCTTCTTGTTGTACTGTGGAGGACATACAAGGACGAGAAGTTTGAGAAAACAACCATGAAATTGGTTTTGTGTTGGGCAGATGAAGACACTGAGAACGGAAATCAATGACAGCTTGATTTTGAGCTAACCAATTACATCCTAATGTGATAGGAAAAATTTGTGCTGAAGTACTGTTGTAGGAACAACAAACTTCTTATCTGACAGTTGAATTTCAATATTGGCGCCTGAGGAAGAACTGACCGAGGACAAGTTATCTCCGAAAGTGGCGTGTTTGCTAGGCAAAGTATATAAAGGAATTTTTTTTTCTTGAACGAAGGGAAGGAATGAGGTCGTAAGAGAGCTTCCAGAATCCACTAAGACAAGAACTGGATTCTGACGTATCTGGGCTTCTACCACAAAGGCAATCGTCTTAAGAGGGACTGGAAGCGTTTCCTCCATTACAGCTCCAGTAAATCCTTTCCCGAAAAGGGTAACTCAATTGAAACTGTGGACTGGGCATTCTGAACTGGTTGAAATGCACGACAATACTTTTCAACACGACAATACTTCTTTACATGATCGAATTTGTTACATTTGAAACATCTAGGACGACCTTGTGCATCACGGTTTGGCAACAAACTTCTGTCTAAGGGACGTGTTTGTGAGCGAGAGTTTTGATTGAAGTCTTGTGCATTCTGAACACTATCTATTTCCATTGGAGTAGGAAAATTACTGGAAATTGGAATCGGCAACAAAGGGTGTAACGGAGGAAGTTTAGCACTAGATTTTGCAGCATTGAATTCGATTCGTTGCGCTATGAGAAGAGCTTCATTCAATGACTTTGGTCCTTGATCTTGGGTTCTCTTTGAAATGTTTGGATGAAGTCGTGGCCACATAAAAAACAACTTCAGATCCTCGATCATGTTCGGGTCCACACGAAGCAGGAGATGTGTTAATTTAACATCGAACTGTGATACCGTCATGGGTGGGACATGTTGAAGATCCTGAAGCTGCGTCAATCCATTCTTGACTGTATCAGAGCTTCCAAAAGCTGTAGTGAGAGCTGCTCGCAAGTGCGGCCAAGAATTCTTTACGTTTGCATCGAGTTGATGGTATTAGGCGGCAGCAAGACCTTGAAAAGATGGCTTAATTTCCTCTACCTTTTGTGCGTTTGACCATCGGTGATATTCCGCCAGATTTGAAAAGTGATCAAGCCACAAGAAAATATCGTCTTCAGTCGTGCCTGTGAACGGCTTTGGTCTTACTTCTGAATCATGTCCCAAGCTTGAGAATTGCCGATTTGATAGATCAGCAGTTAAATTTGCAACTTGTAAATTGGATTGTACCAATTCCGAGAGGAGCATGGCGATCATGTCTGTAGAGATTTGACGAGGTGGAGAAGAGACCTGTGAGCTGTCAGCCTGTCCGTATTCCATCTCTCTCTACCCGACGTCTCCACCAAAAAGACGTAATGAGCCTATAGAGAGAGAGAACTTGGCAACAACAAGTGACTACACGACATGCCAACAAGCTCTGCCTCCTTTCTTGCATTAACTGCCTTTTCATACATCAGAGCGGCCAACGGTTTGAATACATCAAGAACCAGCTAACCGTCACCACACGGCACTCACGGGGTGGTTAGTTACACATCTAGGTGGCAGCCACATTGGCAATGAGTTGGTCAAGCAATGGTCTAGCTGGCAGCCACATCAACAGCCTCGTCATGATATGGACCACAATACCGAGGAGATATCTTACTAGTCTTCATTAAACGAAGAGTCCTCAAGGATGGTCAAATAAACCCATTGGCCTTCGAGAGTATTGGAGGTGAGAGCTTCCAATTGGCTTGGAATGGTGCTCTATCTTGAGCACTTGTTATGTTTCCCTTGCTAAGTCCAACATATCCTAGTGCTATTGCAATAAGGTGCTGTTTACAAGCCAACTATCCATGGGGTTCTAGGTTAGTATCCATAAAGAGACTCTCCTTAATAGCAAAATGCTTAGTACTATTGTAAGCAAACTCTACAACCAGAAGATGCTCTTTCCAATCAATCTCTTGGAAGCATGTGCCCTTAGCATCTCTTCCATAGTTTGATTTACCCATTTAGGTTGTTTATCAACAAGTCAAGCACGCAAGCCCTAGAGACTAAAACCAACTTCTCAACAAACATGAGCAAGTTGTGTTGCTGAATTTTTCTCTAGAGTAGAGATTTCGGAATCTTTAGAAACAGAGATTGTAGCTTATGCGGTGCTGATGAGAACATATGCGTTTTTTTTACTAAGTTATTTTTATTCTTGAATTTTCTCATAATTTTGTTTAAAGTCGCCTACAAACACCCTTCTTTCTTGTTTTTTTTCTCTTGGTTCATAAAAATTTAACTTTGTAAGATTGGATATAATTTAGTCTTATAAAGGTATATATAGTTTGTCAACAACCACCCAAACGCATCATTCCGATGGGATGTCCTTGGTAATCCTACCAAAAAGTCCATGGAAATACTTTGCCATTTTCTTTTTGGTATTTCCAATGGGTGAAACAAGCCACCACGTCTTAAGCGCTCAGGGTTATTAACTTAAAAGTGTTGACAATGTCGAACATAAAGCTCTACATCACTTTTATCTTAGGCCAAAATAAAGTCTTTATAACTAGTTTTAAAGTTCTTTGTAGTCGGATGACTGCACTGGGAGTGCTATGACATTTGTACTCTTGCTTTGCGTATATATACCTTACCCTTTTGGAAAAGAAAACCATTTTGATAGGAATACTCTTTAATTTTACTTCCTAAGGGGCAGCCTGAATTCTTACATCATCCTATATGCGACTGAAGAATTCATTTTCAAGGTGAAGGCCCTTTAGCGAGTCGTAAAAGTTTAAGTGGATCTTTGTAAAGGAGAGCTGATTCACAAAGCCAATTTTGTATTGGTTGATCACAATAATATCAAAATTTCTTTTTCCTGCTCTCACTATATGAATTGTTTCTGTTTGAAGAATCTTTTGGCCTACCTTGATCGGGCTTGTCCTTCCCATCACCTTTCCCTTTGTTAGAAGCAGTAAACGCCTTCACATTGCCACCTTTGTCTTGCAACCTTAGTCGCAATTCCTCTTTGAGCAATAGAGGACAAGCCTCCTCAAAGGTGAGGGGCTTTGACCTTGCTCTCGTTGTCAAGGCTAGCCCATTGAAGCTGCGTGGAAGATTTCTCATGAATAACATGGCTAACTACTATCAACCTTAGGACCAGCTCTCATGGATCTTGAAAATGGTTACAATTTGAGGGTAAATCTTGTGGACAAAGACACTTATATATGGACAAAGACACTTATATATGGACAAAGACACTTATATATGATAGACATAGTGTAAAGCTCCTGTGTGAATGGACATAGAATAGTCAAGAATGAGACTCCGCAGGTCTTTAGAAACCCAGTATAGCTGCTTATGCTTGGGCATTGATGACGACATAAGTGTTGCTTTGCTTGCTAAGTATGTCTTCCTTTTGTTTTTCATTAAATTTTTGTTTACCTCTATTTTTTCTTCTCTTTTGTTTTCTCTTTTATTTTTTGTGTAGATTTTTGGTCTCTAGTGTAACTGGCCTTTGACTGACAAAGGGCAGTATTTCTTACTCTATTTTCTCACAACATCAAAATACGACAACCATGTTCCATGACCATTGCCCAAACACAATACTTAGAGCATACAATTCCACAGCATAGCATAATTGAACCATACGAAACAAGGGAGGCTAGAATGCCCCTACTCAATAACGTACACAGTGACACTTGTTGGCCCCAACACTTGGCGCCCCTTGCGGTATTTATTTATTCATTGGTTAGTTCAATTAAAAGGGACTCCCTTCGTGAACTCACCCGCAGGTGCAACCCAGTACAATGCCAACCTGTGGCTGTGCAAGTGACCAACTCCCAGTGCTATCCTCTTGGTTCCCTTCAGTAGCCAAACATATCACAAGCGGAATAGCCCAACATCATACCAAGCAATGCATCCACACAAATCAAGGCCATCACGGAGTCCAAGGCTTACCAATGCTTCCCCAGGAAGAGAATATCACAACCAATGCCCCAATCCTCTTCTAGGCCAATGGCAGGGCATCCAACCTTCCAAAACTAAGCAAAAGTAGCAGTTGCACAAAGCAGAAGAAGAAGACAAGAATTCGGCCAGCAGATGGAGCCTGTTTCAGCTCGAAACAGCCTCAAAGGATGGTCGGCCAGCAGATAGCAGACTTTGGCAGGAGGGAGATGTCCTTGATTGCCTTCCAACACCAGAAAAGGTCGTAGAAGAAGGCGTCCAGCAATCAGCAGCAAATCCGCCATGAATTCGTCCACCAGAATGAAGATTCCAGCTCATACGAAGCTCAGAAATCAGTGTGCCTTGCACCAGACAAGAGCCAAGAGAGAGTCGTACAAGAATATGGATTCAAACGAAGAAAAGGAGGCATTCTATCTTGAAGAATGTCGAGAAAAGCTTTGAAAAAGGCCCAGAATGGGGACGCCTAGGTCCAGGGAGCATGCAAGAAACAGGAAACACCAACGGGAGAAGATCTGTTGCGGAGAAAGCTTCAAAAACGACTTCAGCCAGGCAAGAGAGAGCTGCAAAGATCCGCCATCTTCTGCAAACGACTCCTTTGGTAGGGGAGAAGACCTAGAATAGCATGGTGGACTAGCGATGGGCTCCAAGACCATCTAGGTGCTTCCAGATGGGACACACAGGTGCCACAAGTCAAGCAGAGAGCCCACACATGCTCACACATAGGACACATGTCAAATAGGGTGTGGGATTTTCATGCCCCTAGGGGGTCACTTTAAAAGTCATGACCCTAGTGCTTGGAACCAGTGACCCTAGTATATAGGACCTCTAGTGGGCCAATTTTTAAAGCATGACCCTAGTGAACTAAACCAATGACCCTAGAGAATAGGACCAAGCTAATAGCACTAGGAGTTGCACTTGTTGCACATCAAATCATAGGTACCTTTTGGACATTAACTAATGCCCCTAGCCTGGCACCCCTAGGCCAAATTCAGTGACAGTTAGTTTAATCACTTCGCCATCACGTCCCTGTGACATTTAGAACAACAAAAAATATAAATTTGTATGATTGGACATATTCAAGTCTTACAAAGGTATATGTATATATATAAAAGTTTTGCTCTTTGCCTCTCTTTAAGGCTAGTGTATCATGTGTTATACAGCTTAGAGCAGCCTTGTTATTTTATGGGAGAGAGAAGATGAGTCTATAATTGATTCACCAATGTTGATCTGGGCAGTTATTTTGTAGAGCATCTAACATATTTGATTCGTTATTGGAAGGGGATTCTTTAATTTGGGGGACTTATGGGCCATTTACAGATAAGAGGGGGCTACAAAAATAGCTAGCTAATATAATAATGGTATGTACATGGGCGGAAGGACACTTTTAAATTCAAAATTACAACATGTATACGAGGTAAACAACTATCCAAATAAGGTGAATGATATTTAATCATTCATAAGGCTTGTCCGAGATCCAAAAAAGGAAAAAAACAAGGTGAATGATATTTAATTATTCATAAGGCTTGTCCGAGATTCAAAAAAGCAAAAAAGAAGACGAATTGGATGGGCAGTGGAGATGATGCACAGGAAAGGGGATGGAGACTGTGGGAGATAATGAATTAATCTTGTAACATATTTGGGATCATACCAAGTTTAGTGATGGTCCTTAAGGGATAGGTCACGTGAGGGTTGGCCTATAGTACTACTAAAACTATCTATGAACGCATTAAAATTCCTAAGAAGTGGAGTTCAAACTTATACCAATGGGGCTATAGAACAAAGGATTGGTATATGGTGATTTACTTTTCATACTTTTCATAGGATGAAACGTATCCTTTTTGGACATAAAGGTATTTGCTTCTGGGAAACAAGAATTGCATAATCAGAGTCTTATGGCTGATTTAATAGATAAATTTGATCATAGAGATGGCTTAGGAGATACCTTAGATTAGGAAATTTGAAGTTTTTTGAGAGATGTACTTATAGGTCAAGCTAATACCCACAGTGCCTTGGTTTGCTCGTTGGCAAGTTAGCCAATAGTTTAGTACGAATCTTGAGTCGGGATATTAAAGATAACTTGCAAAAAGGCATGCTTTAAGGAAAAGCAAAGGCTTTGATAGAGCTACTTTAGGCATGGCTTCTAAAAGTTAGAGCTAGATGCTAAAGATAGCCAAGACTAGCCTTACAAATACAAGGCTCTGGTTCATTATCCATGGCATCAAGGAGACAGGTGGTTCGTGGGGATGTGGATTTGTTGGCCGAGGAATATAGCTTGGTGGAAGAGGCATGCCGTATGGGATGTATGACGTGACCCTCAAGTGGACTAGCTTCCACAGTGGTCTAGACCTTAGGCTTGGGGGTGGTTTTGAAATAGTGAACCTATGGCTAGAAGGTGATAACTATAATGGTACCTTATGGTCAGGACTAGGGAATTTCTCGGAATCCTATACAGGCTGCGACATCGTGCTAGCTCAACCCTATGGGTATGGTTTCTTTTTGTTGCTTGCATCTATCTTTTTCAAAGTGACTTTTTCCATAACTATCTTGCTAGCAAACCTCCAAATTCGGGAGGCTTCATTTAATGTACTTTTGAGTGATTAAGGCCCTGTTCAAATAACTAGAATACACTCAAAGACTATTGGTTTCAAAGATCATGTCCACCTCGTAGATAAACTCTACACGATCTCAATATGTCAAGCACCATCGCCTTATATCCCAAGACTCACACTGTTTTCTTGCAGCTCCTGCGAGCCCTCCTTCCTCCCTCCCGTAGCCTCTATCTCCCTAGCCTCCTTCGCCTCTCTCCCTCGCCCTTGTCCCCCTCGCTCTCGCCTACCCCCCCTCGCCCTCGCCGCACACTCCCGCCTCAGTCCGCCTCCACGCCCTCACCCCCTCGCCTCTCCGTCCCTCGCCTCTCCCCTGTCCCTCGCCTCACCTCTCGCCTCCCGTCTCGCTCCTCGCCGCGCCCTCCGCCCGCCCCTGCATCGTCCCTCCGTCTCACCTCGCTCCTCGCTACGTTCCCCCCGTCCCCTCGCCTTGCTCTCCACCCGCTCGTCCCTCGCTCCTCCGTCCTTCCGTCCCGCCCCCTCGCTTTCCACCCCCACCCGTCCCCGCCCTCGCCCTTCATCCCCCCTCCGTCCTCCAACCTCCGCCCCCGTCCTCGCTCTCCCCTCCTCCCTGGACGCTCTCACACTTATTGGGAGCCCTCGATTGGCGCACAGGGGAGGAGTGGCGGTGTCTGTACTTCCGTGTGCGAGCTGTTAGCCCAGGGAGTTTTTGGTCATGGTACGTTGATTCCAGGCCGTGCACTTTGGGTTGGCCTAGAGTTAGAGGGTTCCAAAATAGGAATCCTCAACATCTATGCTCCCTTAGACCTCCGATGCAGAGTCACTTTCTGGAGGACACTCACAGGAATTCTCCCAGACATGGATTCTTGGATTGTTGGAGGTGACTTCAACAATCTGGAGACCTTGGAGGACCAGCAGGGCAGAGGACCAGAGTTTACAGGTATGGCTCAGGCAGAGCAATCCGCTTGGGACTCCTTTATCTTCGCGACAGGAGGTAGGGACAGCTGGAGAGACCCGTTCTTCCGCCGTTGGCACGGGAGCTTGGACTTCTCGTGGGGCTTCCGCAGAGGAGGAGGCAGACTCCTAGAGAGACTGGATAGATTTTATGTCAGTGATTGGGCCATCAGCGGAGGTGGTCAGGTGGGTATAGTGCCAGGGACGACACTCTCTGACCATGCACCTGTGCTCTTATAATTAGACTCGGTAGCTCAGTCCCTTCCTCCCCGTTCGTGCCGGATTCTCGACTCCATCTTCTCGAGAGAGGAGGTGCGCAGTAGTATCGGTAGCCTTTGGGACAGAGATTGGGACGAGTGCGTGGATCTGGTTGATTTGGTGGCGCAGGCTTTGCAGGAGTCCAGTCAGATTTGCTAGCTCGCAGCCCTTCAGGTTCGCCAGGAGTGGTGGAGCAAAGAGAGAGCTCTTCGTAGGGACCTCGCCTCCATTCAGCGACTCCAGCAGGCAGCCCCGGGCTCGGAGGAGCTTCGGATCCAGGCTCTTCGAGCCCGAGCCCTTCTGGAGGAGACTCTCCAGCGTTGCTCAGAGTTTTCCTATCACGCCTCCCTCTCATACTGGGCTCGGAAGGGCGACCGGATGAGCAAGGAGTTCTTCAGGACGCATGGCCAGAGAGCAGCAGGTGATCAGCTACGGAGTCTTAGGACAGCGGAGGGGCACATCGTTACTGATCCGGGTGAGGTCTTGGGGTTGGCTACCGACTTCTACAGGACTCTTTTCTAGCAAGAGCAGCTTGCCCCTCGTACTCGACGTTCCCGCGAGGAGGTGTGGAGGCACATTCCAGCCCTGGTTCAGTCCAGCATGCAGGGGACGTTGATGGCACCGTTCACTACTGACGAGATGTTGGAGGCCTTGATGGCCATCGATGGGCAGAAATGCCCTGGCGAGGATGGGCTCTCTCGCGCTTTCTTCACCTCCTTCTGGGATCAGATCCATCAGTCCCTCCTAGCAGCCCTTCAAAGGATTTTCAGTAGTGGATATATGCCAGAGAACCTCTCCTCGGGACTGATTTGCCTCATCCCGAAGGGAGGAGATCGACAGGAGATCTGTCAGTGGCGCCCGATCACTCTCCTCACCATTGCCTACAAAATCCTTGCCAAGATGATCAGTGCCAGAGTTCGACCTCTACTTCCTGACCTCATTCATGACACTCAGACAGGCTTTGTCCAGGATCGCAGTATCCTGGATAATGTCTTCACCTTCTCAAAGGCGACGGAGTGGGCTCAGCACAGTGGGTCATATTTAGCCATCCTACTTCTCGACTTTGAGAAGGCCTACGATCGAGTGGACTGGTCCTTCCTGGAGGGTACTCTGGAGCGACTAGGGTTCCCAGCAGGATGGATTCAGGGTATTTCAGCGTTATACAGGACAGCTTCCAGCAGGGTCATCATCGACGGCAGGATGGGAGAGCGATTTCGTTTGGAGAGATCAGTGCGTCAGGGTTGCCCCGGTGCTCCTTACCTGTCTCTCTTCTTCGCCGAGGCCATGACATACTACCTTCGGGCGAGGTCGATCGGGATCCGGGGTGTTCGCCTTCCCATCAGGGAGGACACGGAGCTCTTGGATTCGGAGTATGCAGATGACATAGCACTGTATGTTCAGGATGATGAGATGATGCTGGAGAGGGTGAGGCTGGCCCTAGAGGTCTTCTGTTCGGCAGCCGGTGCGAAAATCAACTGGAATAAATCAGTTGGTTTTCTCATAAACCTCGGGGCGTGTTCACAGTGGGGGAGGTTTTTGGGTTTCAAGTGGATCCTGCGGGGACAGACAGCTAGATATCTCGGCTTTCAGGTCGGCCTGGATATCACGTCAACTCAGCAGTTTCTCCCGGTGCTAGATTCCATTCGACGGAAGCTGGCTTTCTGGAGCACTGCTAAGCTCTCTCTTGCAGGTCGTGCTCTTGTAGTCAACCAGGTTCTCCTAGCCACGGCATGGTATGTGGCCTCTTGGTGGTGTTTCTCGAGATCCAGCGTGGCACGGCTTAGGAGGTTGGTCCGAAATTTCCTGTGGTCTGGGGGGGACGGTCTCAGAGATACCAGAGCCAAGGTAGCTTGGCAGACAGTCATTCTTCCGTAGGCTGAGGGTGGCAGGCGGGGTCATCGATCCTGAGCTTCAGAGTCAGGCCCTGCTGGACAAGTTGGTTATCCGCGGTTTGACCTCGGGGGGGCAAACGTGGAAGATGTTACTTCAGCAGGGGATCGGTTCTTGCGTCCCGCGTCGAGGTGGAGTGGCTACCGTCCCTCAGGTGGATCTTCACTTCTGTCCCGCTCACTCACTCCCGCTCCCTGCTCATTTGTAGCCTTCTCATGGTTTGGAGGCGGCTCTGCCTCAGTCTCATACAGTCCCCTCCTAGCTGTCAGGAGGAGATCGACCGCCAGTCGCTCATTTGGAACGATCAGGTCAGAGATGCCGTGGGCCTTCAGTTGGGAGAGAGATCACACACAGGTGGGACGGTTGGATGCGGGGGCCAGCCCGGTCCCTTCGAGTTTGGAGGGACACGTACAGACACTTGGAGACCGTTGCTCTAGCAGCCGCAGCTGGAGGTGCCCGTGCAGCTCAGGCGAGACGCACAGAGATAGACGGAGCGATTCCAGCCGGTTGGTTGGTTCCACTCGAGATTCGGATCCTCATGCCTGGTGATGACCGTTGGCTGGGACAGTTCACCCCCCATGGCATCCCATTGGTGGTTGCAGGTCGGATGGACGACACCTCTGTTTCCTTCTTCGCGGTTTTGGGGGACGGCCGACTCAGGAGAGAGGATGTGCTCATCGACCCCCTCCTCCCATGGCAGAGGGTTCGGGTCGTAGGCCTCGTGGGGAAGGTTTGGCGGACCGATCCTAGTATAGAGCAAGATCAGCTGCAGTTATGGCGACTCTGGCTCTGGGAGAGGCGGGCCTTGTCAGAGCTTGATTGGGACCCAGGAGAGTGGAGATGGCCAGAGATTGTGACAGGTCAATGGCCGACCTCTTTCTTCGCCTACAGCACGACATTGGGCAGGAGAGTTCTCGGGAGGATGCAGAGCCACCCGCCCACCCAGCGGCCCAGTTGGTATGCTCAGGGTATCTCCAGGCTATTTTTGCAGGCCTTTTGGAAGGCCTTGTGGGAGAGCTGGTGGCCGCGGAAGATCTACTTCCTTTGGCTACTCGCCCACAAGGGTCTTCCAGTGGGGAGCTGGTTGCGGCAGGTTGGTCAGGATGGACGTTGTCAGATGTGTCATGAGGACGAGGAGTCACCAAAACACTGCCTGTGGAGCTGCACTCGCGCCCAGGAAGTGTGGAGGTGGACCTTTGGGATCCTTACTCGCGCAGCACCGGAGTTAGGTTTGATCACTTGGGACGCGTTCTGCTGGTGCAGCACCACACCTGGCTTTCATCAGTTCGAGGCAGGCCTGCAAGACCCCACGTTCCTTATCACACAGGGGACTTGGGGGCCGCTCGAGAGCACTCCGCCGCACCTGGCAGAGGCTGACACAGGATCTCAGGAGAGGCAGCCAGTCTGGGAGATTATTAGCAGCATCGTAGGATGGCACATTTGGACCTCGCGCTGCGCGCAGATCCTCGGTGGCACCTCCCTTTCGACTGCCCAGGTCATGACCGACATCTGGAGTGAGATTATACACACCCTCAGAGGCCAGTGGGACCAGATACAGGGAGACTCCCGGGCTGGCCGGGAGAAGCGGAGACGTTTCCTCCGTGATTGGGATACGCAGGGCCTCTTCTTCGAGCATACTTCGCAGGGCCTTCAGTGGCGCTATTCACCACCTCTCTGGCTGTTCATTCACACTCGCCTGATCCCTCCGTGAGAGAGAGCTTTACATTTTTGTTTCCTTTTAGGGCTGCGTCCGATTTGTGAACGCAGCCCCGTCAGTTGCAAAGCTGACCTCATGTATCTTGTTTTCGAAGTAATATAATCAGCACTGTTTTTTCGGCAAAAAAAAAAAATCCCAAGACTCACCTGCCAGCCATTTGAAGATGTTGGGTCAACTAATGGATATTGTAGACCCTATAGGTATTAGATGATTCTTGTGGATGTGAGAAGCATCATAAATCTCAAATCGCATGTTGATATTTTAATATCAAGTTTTTACATCCTACGACCTAGGTTATCCCCTTGAGCTAGAATCCGCTAACTAATCAAACCATAGATAGAAAAATATCAACCAAAGGTTTTTACAGCTCTCCTCCATCTTTACATGGCCATTAACTAGTGCAATTTTATTATCCAATGTTCGGGGCACTTATTCTCTTTTGCTTGTTTGGATTTTGTGTGATTCTTATTTGATCATTGTCAAATTTTTCAACATGTAAATCATTTTTCCAGTTTTTGTTAAGTCATATACATAATCAACTAAAAATGACTATGTTTAGGGGGGAAGTTTGATGGGAAGCATACAAGTGTATCGATCTTTAATGTACTATCTCTTGTTTTTTAATGGGGTTGAAGCCTTGTTTATGCTTTTGTATAATTGGAGTATGTAGCACGTCGAGGTACCAATACCAACGCCAAAGAAGGGAGAAGTTTTGGTCAAGCTTGAAGCTGCAAGTGTGAACCCCGTAGATTGGAAGATACAAAGTGGAATACTGCGCCCTTTTTTTCCCTTTAAATTTCCATTCATACCAGGTACTATGCTCATTGATGTTGGTCAAATGAAGCTTGGTATCCTATTGTATTGTTATCTAGTTTCATCCCCTTGTAGGTGATAATAGGTACTTCGGTGCTATTTGCAATCTGATTATGTAAAAAATGTTTATTGTTACATTCATGAAGTTAATGGTCGCCTTGTGTGTGTCAATATTGGACTCTTAAATGTCACACGCTTTACTAGCAATATCTTCGTGTTTAGTGGTGGTAATGGGCTAGTAAACCTTAAAATGTTAACGAGAGTGTTATGTACCATCCCAGAAGGCAGCGTATGCTTTGGTACTGATGAGAACATAAGGGTAGATTTGCTTACAATCTTTTCACTTTTAGTTTTGTTTTATGTCTGTTACAAACCCCCTTCTTCCCTCCTCTCTTTTTGTCTCTTCTGTGCTCTTTCGCTCAGTTTAAAAAATTCATAAGATTGGACATGTTCTAGTCTTATGAAGGTGTGTGCGTGCATGCACATGTGTGTATATGGAAATCTTTATATGTTTATAGTGATATTCCAACAGTGAATGCCAATGTGTGTGTGTGTGTGAATGTATGGAAATCTTTATAGGTTGTACAAAGATATTCCAACAAGAAATGATAATGCTTCGCTTGATGATGAGAATACTTTTTTAATGCCATATAAGGTATGTGTCACCTGAATTTTGAAAGCTTGGCAAAGTTGCATAAGCAACAGATGGTCTATGGGCTGCCACATCTGTCTGACAAAGTTAGAGAAGTTTAGAAGGCTTGTTGCTATGAAAAGCAACATAAATACCTTTTCCAAAAGGACGAGCACACAAGGCAAAGGATATCTCGGAATGGGCGTATATAGATATTGTGGGACCCTTTGAGACTTAGGTCTTTGTGTGGAAGTGTCATTGATGACTACTCCAAAAAAACTCGGGAGTACAAAATGGCTTACAAGTCAAATGCTTGTACTACTCCAAATGTTTAAAGGCACTTGTGGAGAATTAGGTAGGCAAGATAATTAAAGCTCTCGGGTTAGACAATGGTGGAGGGTACAAATTGCAAGTATTCATTGTTATTGCAAGGAAGGTGGGATTACGAGAGTTCGACAGCAGCATTAAATGAAATCATACGGTCTGCACAATTAGTTGTGGCTTGAATGAAGAGAACGTGGACTACTTTTTGATTAGCCTTCTCCTTTATTGCTAGCCTTTGTCACGGCTGAGTCTGCCTTTCACCTCCGGAGTGTTGACAGAAACTTGAAGTTTGTATAAATGGATGCTCAAGTATGTGTGGGTGTGTGGATTTGTATGTGTAAGAGCATATGTTTATACTATGGTCTACACCCACTGTTGGGTGCTGATGACATCAGTGGGGATGTCATACTATCCATGATGGAGTTTATGGTTTTCAACCTTATGAGTGACTGTCATGAGATTGAAACTGCACTATGTGTTGCAATTTTAGAGGATGAGTTTGGGCATGTTCCTGGATTCATCTAGATATATGTTTACAGCAGCATTCATCCATATGCAGAAACAGGTAGCTCATAAGAAGAACATGACAAACTTGGAATATAATAAGGCAATGTGGAAGAGAAGAATGTGCTGAAAATGTTTTGAGCTGAAGCTGTAAATACAGCTATGTATTTGCTAACTTCTAGAGCTGCCAATGCTATGACACATGAGGAGGTTTTCATAGGTAAAGCCGATTGTGAGTCACCTTAGAGTGTTTGTAGGTGCTTTTTGGTTATGCAAAGGAAAAAAAGGCATATAGACTTCATGCTATGCAAAGGAGGAAACTGACAATGAGCAGGGATGTTTTTAATGATTCTGATGAGTCTTAGGGCGAAAACAAAGAAACAGAAGCCACTTATCTTCATCTTGAAGAGGAGGATGGACAGCCAGGGGTCCATCAATTGCTCTTCATCCTAAATGGAAGGATGGAGAGCCAGAAGTACATGTTGAACAACGTAAACATGTAGATAAATGCAAGTGTGTTGAAACTTGACAAAGGCAAGGAGGAATCAGTTGAAGAGGAATCTCCTGCGGCTTCTCTTGAGAAGAAGTTTGCTAAATGGTATTTGGATCTCATTCAAGCTTTTGATGTTATAGGATTCTTTGAAACAACCTCAGAAGGACTCACTAATCACAGAAGTTGAAAAGGCTGTAAGATGTTTTCTAGTTCCCCAAATGCAGCATTTGTGGAGGAGAGAGGCAGGATGACAGGTAGGAGCCTCAGTCCTTCAAGGAAGCTGTCAAAAGCAAAGAATGGCAATAACCCATGGAGTTTGAGTATAGTTGGATGATGAAGAACAATACATCACTTTGAAGCCGGACATAGCCTAAGTTTATGTAGTAACCATGAGGGTTACATTGGAGAGCAGACACTAAGATCTTGGGGTATCCAAAGGGTACCATTCACTATGGGTTGCTTTATACCAAAAGTAATTATTAATCTTCATGGTTTTATAGATGCAGAGTCAGCGAGCTCAGTGGATTAAGAGAGACATACTACTGGGTACGTGTTCTCACTTGGAGTAGGTGAAGTCGCTTGGAGTAGTAAGAAGCAATAAATTGTTGCATTTTCTTTTGCAATGAAGTGTTATATAAGGTAGCTAGCTTGGAAGTATGAGAAGCAACATGGTCGTAACTTCTTCGTAGAGAGATTAGGATGCCACATAGTGGAGGTCTAGTTGGGGTTTGTGAAAGCAAAAGCTGTCTATCTTTGGCAAAGGATCTTTTTCCGTGCAAGAGCCGAGTGCTGAAGTGCAATTTCAATTTATTGGGGAAAAGGTTGCATCAAAAGAAGGTGCTCTCATCTTCTGCACTACAAGTTATAGGTAGCTAATATTTTTGCCAAGCCAATGGGTGGTAGGAAGTTTGAGTTGTGTAGGGCTATGCTAGAGCGGCAAGATATACAATCGAACATTAAGGGTTATTGTTAATGCTTATGCTAGGGCAGCTTATTATAACATGATGAGTCAATACATTTTTGGACGTGCACCATCATCAAGGGTTGTGAAGGTCCTAATTTTGTGGTATCTACTACATAGGTCTACTTTTGTCTAGTCTTGTGTTTGCTTTTTACACTCTTTGTACATGCTTTACCTCTTTTAATTAAGAGAGGCAGCTAAGGAAATCTAGATTATCTTCCTTCCAGTTGCCCCAACATCTTGGCCATATCTTTGTGAAAAATTATTGTGATGTGTAAACCTTGGATGTTGATGGATTTAATTTTCATGTTGTTCCTCATCAGGGGGGAGCCCTTCCTTGTGAAGGGAGCCTTTGAGAAAATGTACATGTGGGACTGCTGCCATTGACCTCTTGTGCAGGGGATGTTCCCGAGAAGCAGGGCTCCGAGCCTGTGGTGAGACCTCGTACCAATAACTTGTGCCCAAGAGGGGTCTGCTCTGGATCTCAGGATCAATGATGCCAACTCCTCCTTGTGCAAGGCACATGATCTTCGTCTGCCAATCAACCCGGCTCTAGTGTTCCTCGTATCATTCGAACCTACCCTTAAGAAATTGCGCACTAGGCGCATGAGCTGACTCATGTAGCGTCAATGAAAGCATTAACAAGAGGCAATATGACCATACAACATTTTAAGACCGAGAGTCTTTTGGTTTTGATTTAAATTGCTTAATGAGTCCACGGTACACTGCCCATTTTCCATCCTTCCTGGCAGCCTTAACCTTGGCTAATTCTGTTGCTTTATCCTTTAATGAGCTCTTGTAAGTTCCTCAGCTATCCATAGCTTAGTTCCTTTCAGCTTATAGGACTGTTGTAGGATCTTGAGTCTTAGATATTGTGAGTTAAATGTAATAACCTTAACGATGACCAATACGGATTGCTGTAGCTTCACCATCATCCTCAGAGCGATCGGACTTGTCTTCCTCATCTGCTATCCAGTTAATGTTAGGCATGATTTCTTTAACATGTGCTAAGGTATGACGGAATGAATCCTCCTCATTATACTATCCATCTATGAGTCCCCCAATTCTGATTTTTAATGCATTATCCCGTCTGACTTCATGTTTCGTAATCTCTTCTTGAATATCAATTTTGTTCACCTTTGCTCCAAATTCCATAATGACCTACTTGACTGTCTGCATTTCAGTTTGAACCAAATCCGTTTGTGGAGACTAACTTGGGGTAAGGTGGGGAAGCCTTGCAAGACTTTACAACCTCTTCAATTAACTCCTGCTTACCAGGTCCTTCAAGAACCTGGATTCTAGCTATAGCATCTGCCAATTGTGTCCTCAGCGTCTTCTAGGAACAAAATATGTCCATGGTATCCAATACTGGGGCGGCCAAAAAAGACCTCTCATATATATGTGCGTAAGGAGAGGGTGTTCGAGTTGTAACCGTCCTTAGCTGAACTAACCCCCTAGTTGAGCTAGGGGTTCAGCCCAACTAGTGGTTTATCCCTGAACTAAGAACCTTCGCTGCTATGGAGGTCTGATGGAGCGCTGTAAGTGGTGCTGCTATTGCTACAGGATACATACGAAGGCTACGGGATAACCACATGGACGACGACGAGGGGCTGAAGGGCTACGACCAGACGGGACGGAGGTCCACGATTGAGGTCTACGAACGGAGGTCGAAGAGAGACGAAGGAGGTTAGATGGAGAGAGACAGAGGCTACGATGGAATTGAGAGAGAGAGAGAGAGAGAGAGAGAGAGAGAGTTTATTAAAGTATGCTAAAGACCGACGGGTCTATGAGATTGAAGAAAAACCTGATATAGTGAGCAAAAGGGTGGAGATACTAAGTGAGCATCCTAACCCATGCTAAAAAACTGTGGGGACATAGTCTGTGATATCATAGTACATGTCCACCATAAATCTAAGCAGCCATCCTAGCATCATCATCCTCATGTGAAGACACAATTTGATCCAATACAATACAATGTAGAACATCTAGATACACCCGACGATGGACTAGGCAGTGCAGGCAGGAAGCGAGTATTGGATGGCTCTCTGCTATTTGAACGAGTAACATGTTGTGCCCTCCTGGTTGCTTCTCGACGTCTGAGGAGTGCCACTGTAACCCCGGTCAGCCACACCCCAAGGCTGAAGAGAGAGGAGATGTCAGTGAGTGTGATTTGTGACTCTGTCCTCTGCATGATGTGTTGTGTCTCGGTCTCAGGGTCTCTACCTCTCCTGGTAATTGTGGCATCAACTTGCTCTGCCTGGAAGAACTCTTTGATCATACTCTAGGATGGGCCAGGCACGGTTCTTTGCTCCTGTCTCCTCAATCTGATGAGACAATCTCTAAGTTGGATTGCCTCTTGGATAAAGCTGCTAGGCATCTTTGGTTTGGGTATAGGAGTCGTCTGGAGAGGCCGTCAAACCCATCTTTGAAAAGGCGATAGACTGGGCAACAGAAAAGAAAGTGCTCCTTTGACTCCACCTCGTGACCCTCACACAATGTGCAGATGCGACTTTCCTTGGTATCCCCTCTACGGGCCCGCTCTCGATACAGAGTCGGAGCGATGACACATGTACCTGTCCAAGGGCAATCTTGAGTGAATGTGGTAGGTGGATCTACGTGTACCATGGTGGGATTCTAAAACCCTTTACTGAAGTGTGCAAGCAGTGGTCCCGATAGAAACTGAGCCTCACAAGGAGCTCTGCCTGTGCTAGCCAGGGGTCTTGAATGTGTGTAGTTGTTCTCGAATGATTGGGTTGAATTCGTTGCCCTGGAACGGAACAAATGGAGCATCAATGGTGTATTGGAAGGGTGGCAATCTGTCTATATGAAAACCCAATCTCTCAAACCACCTGCATGTGCGTGCGTACCAACATCTCTGATCACCCTGAGCTACTAGCGCCATAGAAGATGCTAGTGCCAACCAAGGTAGCCTGCGTCGTCCTGTGGTACATGAGCCGTTTGCATGCACTCGGTAGAGATAAGTGATAGTCTGGAATGCAGCATCTAATTGTAGAGGAGATGCGCGAACTCAGCTTGGATGATCTGATGAGGGACTGATGGCTTGTTGCGTATCATCCGTGAGAGCAAGAGAACATGTAATCTCCACTCGAGTCCACTTTGTGTTGGAGAGGTTTGGTCCCCAACAACTGCTACCGTACATGCCCGCAGGTCGGACTAAGGAGTCAAAAAGGAGAACCTTGGTCCGCGGGTTTTGAAAGTGCGAGTGGAAGCATTGTCTCTCCAGTCAAGCCAGGGAAGCGTAACCTCTACTCAGGGAGACTTGCATCGCCGGTCTCATCGTGAAGATAGGTCCTGAAAGCAGAACCCCCTAGTATGTGTGATGAAATGATCTCAATTGGTGCCTCGTCAAAGGTAAATTGCTCTCTGTGTGCGGTTGCTCTGTAGGTGTTGAATATCACTGTAACCTCTTGATGAGGCGTGCTCGAGGTACCATGTCAAAGGCTTTGCGAAAATCCATAAAGCAACAATGTACCTTCTGTCTTCGTGTCCTGGCCTCCTCTTTGACACTCCTGAGTGTGAGGATATGATCCATGGTCCCATGGTCATGTCAAAAGCCTGCCTGTCCATCTGCCTTGAGTCCTTGCATCTCTACATAACGAGACTGACCTCCATATCTAGCACTGAAGCATATATCTTGAACATGACATGCTCAATCTTAATGATCTTGTAGTTACTTGGATCCATGGGATCCCCTGCCTTGTGGATAGGTGTGATAGTGGTTAAGGGTCCAAGTGTGTGGGAAGCCCAGACAAACTGCTTCATTAAATAGCTTTGCTAGGATAGGGGCTAGGATATCAATCCCGTATGCAATAAACTCGGTGCATTATCCCTCATGATCCTTCGCTCAGCCATTATGAAGCTTCATGAAGGCATCTTTGATTCACCCATAGTGAAAAGAGTGCAAGAGGTAGGTCGTGGGATGTGCAAGACATCAGGTGTGGGCTGGGTTGGGATGTCATAAAGTGTGCGGGCGTGGTTGTGCCAAACTTGAGTATCTGTGGGTGGTGAGGGGGACCGCCGTTCAAGAAACCGTTGCCAAAAGTCTTTGGAATTATTACTGAAAAGGATGTTCAGTAATTGATCCTCATTTTGGTGAACAAAACCTCGTTTTCTTTTGACAAACTGGTTCACTTGGTAGACCATGTCGGGATTCGAGTCGGAGTTGTCGGTGGAGAGCCTTACACTCATCATCGTATCACCTATTCCATGGCACGAAACCTAAGGGCGGTGGTGGACGGTTAGAACGTGTGGTGTACGGGAAAGCGTGAAAGGTAGCTTCGTGCAGTGATAGGCTTATCAAGGTGGCCCGGTCCTGTAGGAGGGGTATATTGTCAATATAGGTGAGTAAAGTGTAAAGTTGTGCAGAGTATGTGGGTGAGAGACTGTGGTCAAAATGTACGTCGTGATAGGTAGTGTAAGTGGGTGGTGTGGTGAGTGGTAGAGCAAGGCGAGGAGTGGTGATAGTGAAGAAGAGATATGTGTGATCAGCCCCAGGTGGTGGTGGTGACATTGAGAAGTCTGTGAGTGTGATGTGAAGGCAGGGGATCCCAAGATATAATTAACTATGCTAGACCCTCCTCCATGTGGAAAGCAGGTGAAGCCACTGGAGGAGGGCCATCGCTCAAGACCATTATAGATAATGAGATCGTGTGCTGTACCTAGATCCAATAGTGCATGTCTGTAAGAAGTAATAGGAGCTTGTCTAGCAGCAGACACTCGTGATATGTGAGCGTCAGCCAGACCAATGTTCGGAAGTAAAACATCATCATCTCGAAAATCTAGGAGTGGCACCTGGTGTGCTCCTATCCTCGTGTTGAAGTCCCTCACTAGGAGAACATCTCCGTAGCTCGAGAGATCCATGATGTCATGATAGAGCGATGTATATGAGTAGAGCAGCAAGGCAGAGCGGAGCATGTGGAGAGGGTGGGCGTAGTAGGGCGGTGCGCGCTGGGGCGGAGCAGTAGGCCGAGCACGGGTGGGGGTGGAATAACAAGCCGAGCGTAGGCGGGGGTGGAGCAGGTTGGGGCAGAGCAGCAGAGCAAGCGGGCAGAGCGGAGCAGGACAGTAGGGCGGAGCGGGAGGCAAGGCATCTACACCCAAGACAAGTGCAACATAAACATAGAAACACTAGTACAAAAAGTATCCGAGCCCATGGAGAGGATAGAAGATGTGATGTGGCATCATTGCGGTGGTCCTCTAGATAGAGGGCGGGCGACGGTCAGTATGTGTGGTCTGCTATGGTCTCCTAGCTGTGGGCTTGGGTTGGACAAACTAGCCACGTCACATGTCTTTGGTTTGGTGAACATGGAGGGAAGATCCCCAAGCTTGATTTGTGCATCTAACGCTCAAACTTGTATCTCTTGCTCCAGGCCTTGGCTACGCTATCTTTATAGGGCCTGCTGGTTCGTGCTATCTGGTTGGAAAAACTCCGTGATCACACTTTGAGTGGAATCTGGCTGAGCAACGTGATCTCGCCTGTGTTGTGAGCATATGGTCTCTGTGTCATACGGTCTCATTGATTCGGGTGAGACAAGAGGTTGGAGAGGGTTCCAAATCCATATGTGAAAAGACAATGGCAATGACCTCGGATCTCACAGTACTCGGGGCATTTGAAACCAAAGTGCTCCTCTTACTCAAATCTCGTGTAGATCACATAGAGTGCAAATGTGACTCTCTCTAGGTATGCTCTCAGCCTGCCCCCTCTCATGTGCAATGAAACATGGAACTGCCATATCGATATCCTCAAAAGAGAGAGAGAGAGAGAGAGAGAGAGAGAGAGAGAGATGATATGGTTCTATTAAAGTCCACGTGCGACCCTTCAGGATCTATGCGAATGGTGATCACTATTAACTAATAGTGATTGCTTACATCTAGTGAAAGTAGATATTACAAAACTTGCGTACTTGTTGAGCTAGCTTATGTGCTAGCCCTTGTACCTTATTGCGGTGTTCCAAAACTTCTTTTAAGTAGGTCCCTAATTTTTTGTCTGGCTGCTCTAGCAGACTTTTCAAGTTGTTTCTGCTGTCCCCATAATCTTCTCTCATGTGTGCGTAGGCTTTACATTTTAGGAGTACATGCTGCTCATTTTCTACCTCCCTTGCGGGGCAGATTTTGCAAATCCTTTCTTCTCTAGGAATTCTAGGTCTTGCCCACGTGCCCTTCTCCACCCCTAGATCATGTGAACTGGTTCTGATTTTGCAGATTAGACGCCTTTTAAATATTGATATGTCTTCCCCAAGGTATTTCTGCATCTCATAGCTATCTATTGAATTAATTTTCTGTTTGTAGTACTGCATTTTTGTCCTCGGGGTTTACCTTATTTTATGTAGCATTTTCTGTGTTACCATTTCCCTAATTTCACATGCATTTTCTGGTATAAAGTAGCTATTATACCCCATGATTCCATCCACTTCATCCCTTCCTTGTGCCATCCCGTGCTTTGCGTAGCTTCCATTGCCCTGTGTGGCATCCTAGTGGCGTCCATCTTCTCAACTTTGTTGAGGTAGCGACAATGCCTCCCCTTGTAGAGGTATCATACCTGCTTCAGCCAATGGGATGGGGTAAGGTGTTTGTGCCTTTACCCCGAAGTCCCCTATTAGGAAATGTTATGTAGCATTTCTATCTTTCCTAGTAGATCCTAGAGAGTCGGGGTGTCCAAGCTAGGCATCCATAAAGTATTACTGTCTGTACAAGCATAGTGTATAGGATTTTCTCATTTTTGATTCCACAGATCTGATTCCCTGGCACATAAATAACATCAGTAATTCTGAAATCTGTGCCATCCGTGGACGTAAGTATGATGTCACCCACTCCACACATTGAATAAGAAGAATTGTTTGCACGTCACCTTCTTTTTAGCAGGTGGTGCATGCAGAGATGCAAAAAGAGTCTTCCTTGAAGTGATATGCTTGGATGCACCACTATTAAAATACCATGTGTTCAGTGTCTCATTGACACTGAAAGAGCATGCATCCTTCGAAGGGTCATAGCTGTAAGTCAGGAAAGCATATGAGTCATCCTCAAGAGTGGCTGTAGTATCTGAACCAGCCACCACTGAAAAATCTGAAATGCAAGACAAAAAGGTATAATCCTCTTCCACAAAGTTGGTTGTAACATCCCCTCCTCCATGTGCATGAGCTGATGCATTTGAGAGAGCCATACCCGAATCCTTTTTCTTCTCCCTTGATATTCTTTTCTTGCATTCACCATGTAGTGACCCAGCTTCTTGCAGTACTGACAAATGCCCTTCCTCTTTGCCTTCTCTGCATCACCTTTAGCCTTATGAGACGGCTGTCCGGAATCAGCTTTATGCTGATGTGTGGGCTGATTTCCATGTTGCTTTTGCTGCCCTTTCCCTTTAGGCCTGAACTTTGAAAGCATGGCATGCTCGCTTGCTGGTGTGGCCATGTTCTTTCTTGTATGCTCTTCTTGCAACGAGAGTCCTACCAACTCGTGAAAAGAAAGAGGTTTGCTACCCCCCCTCAATGACAAATTCAGCGAGGTATGAAAACCGAGATAGGACTCATGAAGAGAATTCAGAGTGGTGGTAATCATCTCTGAATCAGGAATGATCTCTTTTATATTCAGCAATTATTCCCTCAAATCCTGAAGCTTGGTGAGGTGAGCATTCATGGAATCACCCTCATCCATATGTGTATGAGATAGCTCTCTCTTCAGGAATGAGACTCGGGCATCATTTCTGGCTGCAAACATGCTCTCTAAAATATCCCAAACTGCCTTCGAGGTCTTGCATGACCGAATGTGAGGAATGATAAACCTTTTGACAGAAAGGGAAATGATTGAAAGAGCTTGTGCATCCCGTGAATCCCACCTTTTCTGTTTCGGTGTGGGAGCCACCAAAGCAGCAGCTGCTGCTCCTACCACTTGTCATGCACCTTGACCTCTATCCTTGCCTCCACCTGTAGGAGTGACAGGTGTAGCCACAGTTTCCGGCCTTGTCTCATCTCCGTTGACATAATCCCATAGATGTCTGCCAACTAAAATGTTGCGCACCATAAAGCTCCACAAGGAGTAGTTGGTGCCATCCATCTTATCCTCCTGTGGTGTGAGGACACCAAAGACCTCATTGGGATTGTTGTGAGCCATATCTGCCAGACAACTCAAAAAATGCAGCAAACCAGACAAGTGAAATCCCTTCGTGGGATGTAAAATGCACAACCAAAGTCTGCAAAAATCTGCCCAAAATGACAATTTGCTGTCACAGCCTATCAAAGGCTTAAAATGCACCAAAATGCTCAGCAAATGCCCAAAATCTGCAAAATCTGTCTGCAAAAAAATGGCAAATGTCTGCAATGTGACTCCAACGGAATCCTAAACTGCTTGCAAAGCTCCCAAATTATCTGTCCATTGCCAAATTGCATCCAAATGCAAAAATCCCAAATTCTTGCAAGAAGTTGCAACTCAAAGAGGGCAAACTGACCAAAAGCCCCAAATGTCGCCAAAATTGCACTTTGCCTACAAAAGCCCCAAAATTTTGGACAAATTGCAATCTGCTTGCAATGTCTAATAAAAAAATTGCACAAAAGCACTCCAAAAAAATGCAATATGCCTGCAAAGAACTCAAAAACCCCAATTTCTCTGCAAAGAGAACCTGCAAAGGAAGGTGTCTTCTAAGTAATCCTGCAAGAAGACCGCGCAAGTAAAATCTGCACAATGTATGGACGCCTGTAAATGTACGGAGCTGACATTACGGCAAATGTACGGTTGTACGGCTTGTACGGCGAATGTACGGATGCAGGGCGTGTACGATTATACGATGGATTGTACGACATCTGATGCATTATCTACATGTGTACGGACTGGAGCTGCGCAGTACGGTGGCTGTATTATATGGCGTACGGACTGCTGGTACGGTATGGACGGGATATCACAGTACGACTTCCACAGTACGGCTTCCACGTGTGATGTTTGTACGGATAAGGATAAACAATACTTCTCCATACTGTTGTACGGATGATGATGGAAGCGGAGTTGTACGGACTGTCAGTGACGTACGGACGAGTTGTTGTACGGCGCTGGAGTAGGAAGTGTACGGACAAGATGCAGCAGGAGGAGTAGGCACGGAAGTCAGGAGTTTGGGCTAGAGGCAGGAGCTCAACGAGGCTCTGATACCAAATGTTGAAATTGGGAGCAAGAAGCAAGAGAGCAGAACGTAGAAGCTTGAATAGATAAGATTTTAAGACTACAAGTGAGGAGGTGGTTTTTTCTAAGTGACAAAACCACACTAACCTACTAACTATGGTTAGGGGGAAAAACCTCTAGTGAGGGAAAAGTTGCCCTAACTCACTTATGGATTACATTGGCAACTGTCTAGAATATGCCAATAATTATAACAGAACTGTGTTGAAGGCTTTCTTAAAAACTACAAAGCAACAATAGATAGATTCTTATGAGGGAATTGTGTCAAAGGCTTTCTTGAGATCTACAAAGTAACAATAGACAGCTTCTTTCTTATGTTTGGCTCCTTTTGTTGCAGCTCTTATGGCAACCAAATGATCGACTGTTGAGTGTTTGAGACGAAACCTCGCTTGGGATGGTGCGCTGACTCCTTGTTCCTCCGCCCATTTGCCGATTTTTCCCTCAAGAATAGTGCCATAAAGCTTTGCCATTAGGCTACTTACCATGATTGTTTGATAATTCGTTGCCATCTTGCTATCTTCCCTCTTATGGATTGGTACAATCCCATTAAGCTGCCATTATGAAGAAAATTCTTCCATATCCATGAGCTTGGTAAGCATTTTCTCAGTCTTCTCACCTCCCCATGTCAACATTTCTGCTATTAGCCCTTGCATGTTTGGAGCTTTCCCATTAGATAGCATTTTCAGGCCTTTACCAACGTCCTCCTCAATTATAATTGCTTTTTATAATTCGTTCAAACATCTAGGCGGACAAGTGGAGGGTTGGCACAAGAAGTCTTGCCACCTCATCCTACTTTTCCCATTATTTAGCTTGCATTCTTTGACTATCTACACCGCCCCAACATGGGCCTATTCTACATGGAGGGAATAATTCAATATAATATCCATATCCACCTATTTTATATTACTTCTCCCATGGTCCTTGGGCCATGTTTCACTAGATGCAGGCATGGGGCCGCCTAGGTGGAGGGGTGACACATGAAGGAACCATGCCACCTTACCATTTTATAATATAACTACCATGGATTATGTACAACACATCTTATGGATCTTCTTACGTGGAAGGGTGGCACATGGTTATGCCCTACCACCTCAACCCTGGGCCCTATGCACACCATATTTTATTATACTATTGCCTCACATACAAGCACACACACATATCTATGCCTTTTACCTTGGTCAAATTTATCTATAACAGTTTCCCTCCCAGACAGGGAATGCACAGCATTTCCATGCTTGGGACCATCACGAACAAAGAAGGGCTTGAGATAACGCTTGTTGATCACCTTCTTGCCATATGGCTCATGCAGCTCCTATACTTGTAGAGACCCATTGCTACGTTCCTTGATGACTTTGTATGGACCGGTCCACAGTGAAAGGAACTTTTTATCCATCTGGTGGTCCAATCTATTATCAAAGCATAGCACAACATCCCCCTCAGCAAAGTGTCTTTCCCATCCCTTGCGAATCTTAGCATCCATGGGGATCTTTTGTCGGTTCTTTTGGATCTCTGTTTGATAGAGTGTAAGGCGTCGGGTTTCATCTAGCTTCTTAAGTTGTACCAACTTGGTCTCTACATGCTGATCTTCTGTCATCCTTTGTTCTTGTGCCAATCTCAAGGCCGGAATTTCTATCTCTAGTGGTAAAACTGCCTTAGTACTGTACAACTCAAAAGGAGTGACCTATAGACGTTTTATGGGTGATGTTGTAAGCCCACACGAGTTCAGTGACATTCTGATCCCATTGGCTTCTATTCCTTGGTCGCTACAAGGGTTACATCGAGGTACTCCTCTAAATCAATCAAAGCATTCTTCAAGTTGGAACAACTCTCTTTTACAATTTTAAAAGAAAAATCATATTCTTGTAAAACTGCCAACCATTTGGCCACCCGGCCCATGGGATTTAGTGATTGAAGGACCTACTTTGCAAGACAATTGCTAGATAATGAAGGACTTTCTAGCCACATAATGCTTAAATTTCTCAATGTAGAATACCAAAGACAAGGCATGCTTGTCAACTTTAGAGTAGCATCGTTGAGTTTCGAGCAATTGTCGAGAAGCAAACCGGACGGGATACATGAACCAATCCTCCCCTTGCAGGAGAAGAATACTTGCCAGAGTGTGCTCACCAAACCCATGATTGATATAGAAAGTCTTTGACCAATTAGGATTGCGTAGAATGGGTTCTAAAGCCAGAGCACTCTTGATTTGTGCAAACCCATTATCACAATCCTCATCCCAAGAGAAATCAATCCCATCTTTTAATAGCATAGTCATGGGTCGCGTCAAAGCGGCATATTGATTAATGAAGCGGCGATAGTGTCCTGCTAGATTGACAAATGAGCATACGTGGCGTTTGGTTGTTGGGATAGCTTCTACCTTCTTGGGGTCAGGCTTGACGTCCTCGGATGAGACAATATGTCCCAGTAACCTCCCTTGAGTGGCTCCAATGGTGCATTTATCAGAGTTGAGGCTGCCATTCGCATCATTGACTCTTTGGAAGGCCAACCTAACCTTCATGACGTGCTCCTTACGTGTCGAGAATATACAGAAATCATCTAAGAAAACCTCCAAGAAAACCTCAAAATATGGAGCAAACACCATCTGCATAAATCTTTGAAAGGTAGCAGGAGCATTGGTGAGGCCAAATGGCATTACTTTGAATGCAAATGTTCCCCAGGGTGTGGTAAATGTGGTTTTAAGCACATCCTCGTCAGCAATTCTGATTTGATAAAACCCGGAGTAACCATCACAGAAAGTATACATCTCATGACCACTTACCTTCTCAAGAATGAGGTCTTGAAAGGGAAGAGGACGATGGTCCCTCTTGGTGGCCACATTGAGTTTCTTATAATCAATGCAGATCCGTTACTTGTTCTTCTTTGGGGTGACTACCATTGGTGAAACCCATTCAGTATTGTGAACCGGAATAATGAACACAGCTTCTACAAGCTTCTGCAACTCTGGGCGCAAAGCGTCGGTCTGTAGGGATTCTAATGTTTGATACTTTTGAGCCACTGGCTTAGCATCAGGCTTCAGCTCTATCTTGTGTTCTGTGGGAGTCACATGGTGAAGGTGGTGGTAGCTAGTTACCTTTGAGGTCAGAGAAATCTTTGAATATTTCTAGGAACTCATCTTTCTCACTCGGAGTGAGTTCAGGGAAAAGCATAGATTCAAGCTGTTGAGGACTAGCTGTTACCTTTTCGCAGGTAGCGGGGTCGGAGACACCCCCATCATGTAAACTTCTTTCTCTGAGAACTCCTCCGTCTTGTTTGAATCTTCCATTGACTCAGACACCGAGGATGAGAGAGTATCGTTGTCTTGCTCCTCTTCTTCTTTTGGTTCAGTGGCACATGGTTGCACCGGGATCTTCTCCTTTGAAGCACCGAAAGACATGTCTTGTTTTCCAATAGCTGACTGCATCACTCTTTCTCAACCATGGCCTCCCAAGTATGGCTGGGTAACTCCTGCATGTATCTTCAATGTCCACTACATAGAAATTGACGATGGTGGTTAACCCATCGATAGTGATGGGCAAATCTTCAATGACTCCCAGGGTGGCGAGTTGTCGACCATCTGCTACCTTGATTCAAGTGGAGGAACGCCTGGTGTATTTTAAATTAAACTTCTTCAAGATACGGGGCACCATGATATTACATGCAGCTCTTCCATGAACACACACTTTTGATACGGTAATTATCTATGATGACATCTACTGTATGCGGGTGATGATCAACTTTTTCAGAGATAGAAGAAATCTCTCGTACCTTTTCCTTTTTCTTGCTCTTTCTTGTTGAGAGCCCTTGCTACAGCTCACGTCTCACCTTAGAGCTGAATGCTATTAGTTGAGGAAGCGTGATGCTTAAAGATCGATGAGCAAGGTCTTGAACGACTGAATAGTCTTCTTGTCCTGAGCCGACAGGAAATTTGATGGCGATCACTTACTCTTGCGAGATCTTTTAGTCTTCTTTGTTGGTGGGTCTGCCATCTCAGCATCCGAGGACTCTGAGCAAGACACCTTCTTCCTGGGGCGGCTGAGTCCACGATTTGGAGAGGTGTCCAAGGTGGTTTGACTTATCTTCCTGAGGTCAAGGGCCTCTACGTCAGAATCCTCGGTGCCTGATCCACTTAGAAGATTGACCCTTGGAATATTGGGACATTCGGTGCGATAATGATCCTTCTGGTGGCACTCGTAGCACACAATCCTTCTGGTGGCACTCGTAGGACACAATATTGGCACGTTCTCTTGGAGGGCGATTGGCTTGATTTCTGATGCCTATCACCTCAAGCTGAAGATCATTCAGGGCCTTGGCTAGGTTGTTGCCTCCGGGTTCTTTAGCAGGAGGGGTCGAGGGAGTAGGAAGGAGGGGGGCTCGTGGGCGAGGCTGAAAAAATCTTTCAGGCAGAGGTTGAGGATATGCTTCTTGTTGAGGCTAAGTATCTAAGGGAGGATCATATAAGTGAGGTGGAGGCGATGTATACATCCCTGATGGGGGATGGGGGTATGCCCCTGAGTTAGACCCCCCAGGTGGTGGTTGCAAGAATTGAGAGAGTTACGGAGGGACAATCGTCTTCTTTGAAGTGGGATTAGATTGAACTTTATCAAACTTTTGAGCAATCTCATATGCTAGCATCATGGTTTCTGGATTCTCCCATTTAAGCTTAAGGCAGAATTCATTTCTTGCTCCTGCTACGAGGTAGCCCAGCACATGTTGAGTCATTTCAGCTCGAAATCCGGTGTTGTCCTCTTGCGTGGCAATTAAACGGTCTAGGAGGATGGCCGCTCGATCTACATATTGACATGCCGTCTCACCTTCAGACTGCTTCAAGTTTGCCACTTGCAGGCACACATTCTCCGGCTCCTTTTCTTTGTTGAAATACTCGATTATAGTTGTTGTCAACGTCGGTCAACTTTGGTGAATGTCTTCGGCCTGCTTCTCGTACCACACTTGAGCCAAACTCTCTAGAAATGTGGGAAGAACTAACAACCATCTATCTTCAGTAAGAAAGTTGAGAGAAACACAACGGTGCTTGAAGACGACAAGATACTCATTTGGATTTTCTTCAACCTGTCCACAGAACACGGGAATGTCAGCCATGCTTGAAAAATGGAAAAGAGAGACGAAATAAGGCTTATTTATTGACAAACAATGGAAAGAGGTAGTTTGAACTAAAAATCAGGTGAAGATACCGTCACAAAGCACATATAGGCAAGGTAGGGTGTGGCTGGTGTATTGTGAAATACTACACGAGATGAATCTTCAGCATAGAATAGCTCATAGACAATCTTAAAAGGACCAACCCTCATGATATTGCATCCATCTTTACAAGCGGTGCTGCATGAGGTTATTCATCAAGGTAAACAAGAATGCCATGACAAATGTCAACAGTTGGAGAGCTTGCACATCACCTTCAGCTTCTTCTAGTTCTTGTAGTCGCCATGCTATTTCTTCAAGGGGTGTGCGGTTTGGCATCCTTCTTTTGAGCAATTTCCTTAAGGACCTTTTTGATGATGTTCCGAAGTCAATAGACTCCTATCATGATGACCACAATCTTTGCATTCCTTATAAATGATCACCCTCATTCGTGGCTTGTGGCTTTGTTGGGGCGGTGCTTCCACTCGCTTCATGCGTGATTGAAGTACAAGCTTCACGTGCCAAGAAATCAGCAACTAGATTTTGAGCTCGAGAGATATGTTGAATTTTTACCTCTTTAAATTGTTGGCAAAGTTCAAATGCTTGTTGATGTCGTGGAACCAAGTCTTTGCTCCGCACCTTCCACCTTCCACTAACTTGTTCACACAGAAGTTAAGAATCTCCTTGCACCTCAAGTTGCTTGATGCGATGTTCTTGCGCCTTTTGTAGCTAAAAAATGAGTGCCAAGTACTCAACTTGGTTGGAAGTACTTGTTGGTGCAGACTTGGTATAACAGTACACCTTACCCCCTGGTGAAGTGAGCTTACACCCACACCAGCAGCCTTGGTCGAAGGTTTGTATGCGCCATCAAATTAGAGGAGCCAAGATGTCATTACACCAAGACTAAAATCCGGAGATCCCAAGTTTCTTGGTAGTCCAAGATAGGTAGAAGGAGAGGGTGGGAAGAATTTAATACTTGAGCAAGACGTTTAGCATCAAATAAACTTGCAATCCTTTGTTGATAGTTTATCTTTAGACAAAAAAGAAATACAACTTGAAGCTCAAAATGAGGCACAAAGGGTTGATTAGGTACAAAGGGATTCCTTGGTCGAAACATTACCAACCATAGCCGAGTCCTAGAAACCTTTGTAGTGAGATCGAGAAGAAATCATTTAAGACGAGCTTATCCAAGAGATGCGCAAAATCTTCCCCCAAGCTTGGGGGACATGCTATCCTTCAAAGAATGTCATCCTTTTAAGGACCTTCTGACACATCCCAGCACTCCTGAAACCCCTGATCTGCAAAACAACCACACACAACATCAGAAGTGAGCAGGCTGCTCACCACCCAACCGTGACATCTACGGGATGTGATCTCGAATCAGAAGATGTCCCCTCCGAGCCACGAGACGAGCTACTGGCACGAACTCCCAATTAGATCCAAACCAGCCTGGTGTCCCATACCACCAGGTGGCGCTGTGAAGCCTTGGATCTGTCACTGGGCCTTGGGCTACGCTAAGATGCAGGCGCGCGTCCGCGACTCAATCCAGGAACAGACCTGGCACCTAGGAACGAGACTTGCTCCCAACTGCACATTGAGAACTGAACCCCCTGGGCCTCTTTTATAGACTCGGGCCTCGGCGCCAAAAATAGCGAAGACCTATAAATAGTTCGTACCCTTGCCACTCAACCCGAGAATCAAGCCTGCCTAGCTCTAAGCCTCCCCAGGCTAACCTGAGCTAGTTCTGTGTACCTAGTACACGTCAGATACCAATCCGTGCACATGACATACTCCCCCTCCTCTAAGAACTCACTCCTGAGTTCGCTAAGAAATCCGGAAATGTTCTTTGGAGGTTTTGTAATGTCTCCCATGTTGCATCCTCCTCAACACGATCCTTCCACTTAATCTTGTATTCCGTGATAGTACGATTTCGAATCTGTTTTTCACGAAATTCAAGAATAGATTCAGGTTCGTGAGGAATAAAAGTCAAATCTGTAACTTCTATAATCTCATGAGGAGAAACAAGTTGATCATCTGCACCCAATACTTCTTTCAGTCTACTGACATGAAAGACTGGATGTACTTTAACATTAGGAGGCAATTCTAGTCGATATGCAACTGGTCCAATTCTTTTAATGACCTTGAATGGGCCACAGTATCTGGGGGATAATTTCGGAACCAAACCAGTACTTAGGCTCTTGGATTCCTTAGGAATTCTCAAATATACCATCGTTCCTTCAGAGAACTCTCTGGGTGAACGATGTCTATTAGCATAAAATCTGTCCCGATCTTGGGCACTTCTAATAGAGTCCTTGGCAAACTGCAACATTTCCTGCATATCTAGCAAGAAATTCTTAGCAGCATCATTTTGAATACCTTTTAACATAAGCATAAAAGGACTGTAACCTGTACTAGAATGCTTTGCACTGTTGTAAGCAAATTCAATCATAGGTAAATAATCTTCCCATGAAGACTGTCTCTTAGATACATATGCCCGAAGCATGTCTTCAACCAACTGGTTGACCTTCTCTGTACTGCCATCGGATTGTGCATGATCCGAGGAACTCATACTTAGAGTAGTTTCCAACTTCTCAAATACAAGTGTCCAAAAGTTACTTGTAAACTTTGAGTCCCTATCACTGACTATGTCAGATGGCAAACCATACAGCTTGAACAAGTGGTCCACAAACTCGTGAGCCAACTGAGCAGCTGAAATAGTTGTTCTTGTAGGTAAGAATCTAGCCATTTTTGTCAAACGGTCGACTATGACCCAAATAGAGTCATGACCCTTGCGCGTTCGAGGCAAACCAGTAATAAAATCCATGGAAATACTTTCCCATTTATTACCTGGAATCTGTAAAGGCTGTAATAAGCCCGCGCTTCTAAGGCGTTCAGCCTTAGTAACCTGACAAATCCGGCAACCTACTACATAGTTCTCTATAAATGCACGCATCTTAGGCCAATAAAAGGTATGTTTCACAAGAGACAGAGTCCTATGTATACCTGGATGTCCCGCACTAGGAGCATCATGACACTTCCAGAGAATCTTGGATTTAATGTCCAGAACATCAGGCACACAAATCTTTTCATTCCGGAACAGCAAGCCGTTCCTAATCATCCACTGACCTCCCGCCGCCTGTATCCTCGGTGGCACAATCCTTGAGTCCTGGTCAACCATGGAGCTCCCATCCTGGACTCTCTGCCAATAAGAACTGAAATGACTATCAGTTGCGTATAGCCCTCTCAAGGATTGAAATAGGTCTGAGGATATTTTCGTAAATGACAAAGCATTTACAAACTTAACTCGACTTAAGGCCTCTGCCACACTATTCAACAAACCCTTACGATAACGTATTTCGAAATCAAAATCCTGCATTAGCTCTGCCCATCTAGCTTTCCTTCCTCTCAATTCTGAGCCATTACACACATACTTAATTGACTGGTGATCAGTCAATACAAGGAACTTTGAACCATATAAGTAGTGTCTCCAAACCTTGAGAGCATACACTACAGCATAAAGTTCCTTCTCAAGTGTGGGCCAACGATACTGAGTGTCGTCTAGCTTCTTACTCTCGAAAGCTACAGGTTTGCCCTCTTGGAATAGAGCTGCCCCAATCGCATAATCACTCGCATCGGCCTCCAAAACATAAGGCCGGGTAGGATCGGGTAATGCAAGAACGGGTGCTTCCTTGATAGAAAACTTCAAGGTTTCAAAAGCCTTGTTCATTGCATCATTCCAAGAGATCGGCTGGGTAGACCTGCGTCCACGACCTTTCAATATGTTGGTCAAGGGTGCCGTGATATGTGAATAATCACGCACTGACTTCTGAAGAAATACCGTAAATCCTAGGAAAGAACGAAGTTGTTTCACAGTCTGAGAAATAGGCCATTCTAAAACCTTCTGGATACGATCCAGATCAATGCTAATACCTTCAGAAGAAATCTTGTGTCCTAAGTAAATGATCTCCTTCATAAAGAAGTCACATTTACTCATCTTGGCATAGAGCTTATGCTGTCTCAGAACAACTAAGACAACCCGGAGGTGTCCGATGTGATCCTCAAGTGTTCGACTATATACCAAGATGTCATCTAAGAACACTACAACAAATTTTCCCAGAAAATCCCTGAACAAATCGTTCATCATCTGCTGAAAAGTAGCAGGAGCATTGGTCAAACCAAAAGGTAATACGAGGAACTCGTAATGACCATACCTAGTCCGGAATGCAGTCCTATCTATGTGTTTAGCATAGATACGGATTTGGTGATAACCCGTACGCAGATCAATCTTAGTGAAATACTTCGCTCCCGCCAAACGGTCTATCAGATCATCGGAACGAGCTAAAGGATAGCGGTTCTTAATTGTAACCTTATTTAATCGTTTATAATCTATACACATTCTCCAGGAAGAATCTTTCTTCTTTCTTAAGAGGACAGGTGCACCCCAAGGTGATTTAATTGGGCGGATATAGCCCATATTCAGGTAATCCTGAAGCTGGATAGCTAACTCATCCTCCTCTACCTGGCTCATCCTATAAGGTGGTACACTGATAGGTTGAGCCCCTGGGACTAAGTCTATGCGATGATCTACTGCCCGTTCTGGAGGTAAACCTTCCGGCAGTTGAGCTGGGAATACGTCCTTAAAATTATCTAACAACATTCTCAATTCACGGTGTTCAAACACACTTAATTCATTTTTGTTAATTATAGAAACAACAAATGAAGAAAGTGGAATCAAAACACACTGATAGACATCATAATGAGAATTGTTTAATTTATTCCGAAGCTGTATCGCAGATACAATAGGCCCCTGAGAAGAGGGAATTGGATCACACTGAATACAAAATTGGGTGTCCTGATCTACAAAAGAAAGCGTATGCTCCGTCCATCCGATCTGAATATTGTGGGTTTTAAACCACTCTATCCCGATCAACAAGTCCACATGCTCTAGATGCATAACATAACATGTGAGAGCTCCTGTGTAGGCCTGAATCCGGATAGGAAGCGCTTCAACCTTGCGATCCCAAAACTGCTTCCCAGCTGGAAGCTGCACCTCATAGGTGTGGTCGCTAGGTACTGTGGACAGCCCCATCTTCTGCACAAATTTGTAATTAACAAAATTGTGAGAGCTGCCCGGATCAAAGAGAATGTGAACCTGTTGGTCCCTAACTTCTCCATAAACTCGGAAAAGATCATGGGAACCAAACAACGAAGTATTGAAAGTACAATTACAAGAAAGGGGGCAGGTAATGACATTTAGTGAAATACCTGTCATCGTGACTTGGTTTGCTCCCTTGGCTGCGGTACGTGGACCCGCCTGGAGCTTCGGTCCTAGCACCAACTTTTGGTTCTTCCGCTTAGGACACTCATTCTTTGTGTGGCCCCGTTCCTCGCAATAGAAACATTGGCCTTCTTTCTTGAGCCCGAGAGTGCGAAGGAAACGGGCCTTACCATTCTTTGCTGGAGTTAAGCTTTTCCTGGAGGCGTTGTCCGTAGACTTCGTCTCTGCAATACCAGTCGTATGCTGAAAGAACTTGCGTTTGTTCTTTCCACTCGTATCGGTAACTGTGGTTGCCTGGCTACCGGCCATGGTATCATCATATATGCGTGCATATGTCATGGCCTCCTGCAACGTTGTGCACTTGTTGTTCTTTATTTGCAACTTATAGGAGTCTGGCAAACCATCCACGAAGAAACCTAACAAGGTTACTGGATCCATTTTGGTGGCCCTGGTTTGCAGATCCCTAAATCTTTGAAGATAAACTTCAAAGGTCAAGTTCAATTTTGACATATCGAGGGCCTTGAGCTTGCCAACGATATCGTAGTCATCCTCCTCCTTCAGGAACTCCTTCGTGAAGATGCCCTCAAAATCTGTCCAAGTATCAGGCTTAGGCTGGAGTTCTTTCCACCATAGCAAGGCTTTACTTGACATAAACCCTGCTGCAACCTGAATCTTTTTCTCATCTGGATAGGGGTGGAATTGGAAGTGTATCTGCCACTTGTGCAACCAAGTGTCAACTACTTCCTTTGTTCTTGACTTTTGGTCACCCGGAAAAGGATCTGGAGTTATATTCGGGCCTAGCACTGAAGCCATGGCATCCACATGCGTGAGTGCCTGTACAGTGCTAGCCAGAAGAGTGAGAGTTGCTTGTATCCCCTGGAGTTGCTGTGTCAACCCCAATTGATTAGCATTGACCTGCTCGAATTTGCCATCAAGAGCAATCGTAAATTCACTGAAGGCTTTTTTAGTTATCAGGTCGTCATAGAGACCCTGATCCTCCTCTCCCACAGGAGTGTAATCCAAGTCCTGCTCTCCCATGGTGTACTCGGGATTTTGAGCATCAGACATGGCTGAGATCTGATTTGAATACAAACTGGGAAAAATAACTGACTGCAACAAAACACAGAGGAGGATGGAGCAGAAGAAAACCGTCCCGAAAGATGCAGACGGAAGGAGATGCTGAAACCTGGCGAATCAGAAGCCCACGAATCCCGGGACCTCTCCGAACCCGCAACCGGATGCGGGTGCTGCTGGAGTAGCTGTACGGTCTGCTGACGCAGGCCGTACGGTCGTTGACGTAGGCCGTACAGTGCTGACGTAACTGTACGGCGTCCGTACAGTGCTGCAGGTACAGGTGCGCAGTCGGGATTTGCAGCAACAGGTGCAGGAGCTGGCGCAGATAGTCCGTACAGTGCCGACGCAGACTGTACGGGCTGATGCAGGGCCTTCGATGGCTGCTCAGGCTGACGCAAGCAGGGGGCGGATGCAGAAGACTGCACGAGGCAGGGTGATGCTGGCGCAGGCAGGGTACGGATGAGGCTGGCTGGCTGGCACAGAAATCGAGGGAAAAGCTCGAAGCCCTAGGCCGCTTGTGGCTAGGCTAGTACCCTGCCCCCACCTATGTAGGGTGCAGGGCAGCCTTATTTGGAAGCCGAGCTTCCAAAAAAGGCCAAGCCCCTCCAGCTTTGGAGGGGTGCTTTTTCGGAAAAAAACACCCCCCTGCGCAGGCTGCTCGCAGCCTGTTGCGCAGGCTGTGCTCAGCCTGTTGCGCAGGCTGTCAAGCCTCTCTTTGCCCCGCCTACTCCGTACCA